>NW_020292124.1:0-233182 GCF_003184845.1 Aspergillus ibericus CBS 121593
GAGGGAGAGGGAGAGGGATGGGCATGGACATAGGGAGAGGAGGAGTCATCGGGATAGAGAGTCCAGGCGGTATCGGTCGAGGTCGCCTGAGGAGAGGAGGGAGAGGAGGGAGAGGAGTCATCGGGATGACAGGGATAGAGATAGGGACAGAGAGAGGAGGAGTGATCGCGATCGCCGGGACAGAGACAGAGAGGGTGACAGGCACAGGGACAGGGACAGAGACAGAGATGACAAAGAGTACCGGTCCAGACATCGGGATCGTGAAGAACGCCATGATCGGTCCAACCGTCGGGGATCACTACAGGACCGCTCGCCGTCTCCTCGCCACTACTCGGACAGACGTCGGGATGATCGGAGAGACAATGATGGATACAGAGACACACGAGACAGAGATACGCGGGACAGAGATACGCGGGACAGAGATACGCGGGACAGAGATACGCGGGACAGAGATACGCGGGACAGAGACACACGGGACGACCGCCGAGACCGACCTCGCTATCACCAGGACCGGAGGGATTACCGTCCCCGAGACTCGTACAACCGCGACAGAGCCCCGCCCGCCAGCAGCGAAGACGCAGAGCAGAAGCGCAAGGCACAGGAAGAAGAGCGCCAGCGGAAGCTAGCAGAGATGCAGTCGAACGCAAGCGAGATGGAGGATGCTCGACGACAGCGCATTGCGGAAGTCACTGCCCTGGAGGAGAAGCAGCTCGAAGAAGATGAGAAACACCGTTCCGACAAGGGTCGCTTTGTGGGTGGTCTCCATCGACAACTGCAGGAAGACGGTCTGGATGATCGCATCAAGCGCAGTCGTGGTGGATTGGCCCGGCTGGATGAGGATTAAACCGACGTGATATGCCGGTGCTCTGGAAGCACTCTCTACAGCTCGTATTGCATGATGGCAGTTCCTCCGTGATTAACAAATTGATGTACCCATATACCAACCAGTGTCTTTTAGTCAGCCCAACAATGCAATAATTACCTGCAACTAATAGAAACAAGAATAAAACACAACTAAAGAAGTATCACCCTGCCTGCGAATGATGGACCGCTCCAGATATTAAGAAAGGTAATCTATGACAGAAGAACAGAAGGAACTATTACAGCAACAACAACTCGCCGGTAGCCGCTCCACCCGCCAGCTGCGGCTGATACACCTGCTGCTGGTTCTGGTTGACGACATACTGCGTCTGCAACGCGCCGCCGCCGCCAGACCCGTCTTCGCGACCGCCCAGGTCCAGCGCAGCCATCTGCTGGCTACCGACGCTGTTGAAGTAGCTGTCGGCCGCGTTGACGGCCGCGTTCATGTCGCCGGGTGCAGCCGTGGGCGGGAATGCGCTGGCCGCCATGGCGGCGGTCGGGCTGTTGGACTGCGACGGCGCCGGGAACTGCCAGGCCGCGGTGCTGGGGTCCTCCTGGGGCTTCTGCAGCGCGGGGCTGTACTGTAACCGTCTGGTGCGCGCCGAGCGGAAGACCTGCTGGACGGGCTTCAGGTAGACAGTGGCGAGGGTGCCGACGTTGAGACATAGCTCCTCCAGGGTGCGGGCGTCGAGTTTCTCGCTTTCGGCACTGATGGGGGGTTTCTCGCCCATTACAATCTGTTTGGCTGTCGCCGGGTCGGTGGACAGCAGACGCCAGTACATGTAGCCTCTGTCGCGGAGGTCCGGGTCGTCGGTTTCCTCGGTACACCATTTCAGCACCTGAGGCACCAGTTGTTGGCCCTTGGTTGGACGTTGGATGAAGAACTTGACGGTGGCGGTGAGAAGAGCCAGTTGCACTTCGACCGTCTCGTCGTGGAAGGTGGCCAGGTAGTCTTGGAGCAGTCCATCGGAGTTCTCGATGCGGTCGGCATACTGTCCGATGATCCAGATGATGGCAGCCTTGGCTTCCGGCTCGTCGAGCTCATCAATGTTCTGGATCACGTTGCCGATGATGTTCTCGTATTGGTTGGGGTACTTGCGGAAGATGTTACGGATGACAACCGTCGCCTCTTGTACAATGTAGGGGATCTTTGCGTTGACCAGGTCCAGGAGGGTATCGATGCACTGTTTTGCGGCGGATTCAATCTTGATGGCGAGCTTTCCGATGGCGCGCACAGCTTTACGCACGAAGTGAACATCGATTTCCGTCGCATATCTGGCTCCGTTAGTGGTTTTTTACGAAAGGTGTGCGGCACATACTCTCTGAGTTCTGCCAGGACCACGGAAATGTTCTCCTCGGTGGTCAGCATGAAGATCAACTCCAGCTTGGTCACTTTGACATAGATCGGGTCGTTGTAGTTGCAGAAGAAGCAGCGGATATCGTTCCGGAGAACCTCTGGTCTCTTCTGCAGTATGAGAATCGCATTTCGAAGTGCCAGATACTGGACCTCTGGTGGCTTGGAGAGAAGGGTGACAAGTGGAGGAGATAGCTTCTTCGCGAGAGAGGTGACATGTCTCTCGTCGGCAATGTAGTTCATGAGGTAGAGGATAACGCGGATCGCAGTCAGGACGACCGCAGAATTGGAATGCGACAGGCGAGGGGCTATTCGTTCAGCCAGCAGCAGAGCTTCTGCGGAATCTTGAGGGACGTAGGACATCAAAGCCTCGAGGATATAAGACTGGCCCCATCTGTGGACGTCAGTGACTGGCATCAGACAGAGACAGGGACCCATACTCAGAGCAGTCTGGCAAGATCGAAACCAGCTTCGAGGCGCTAGTGTAGTCGATAGTCAGCGAGATCGACTCACTGCGACCCCAGATGTCCACCAAGGAGGCAAGGACGCTAGACACCACCGTCGGGTTCTCGTCCTTGAGCATGCTGTTCAGCCGATCAATCAGATCCGACGCCTCAACCATCTTCTTATCGTGCTCGTAGAGCTTCGCGACGCAGAAAGCGGCAGTCTTGCGAACATAGGGATCCATATCGCTCATCAGTCGCTTGACGGGCTGGACCGTCGCCTCGACAAACTCGCGGACATGGATGTAGGAGATAGTCCGTAGCGCCAGGGCACGCACGAGGGGGTTGGAGTCATCCATATCCTAGGTCGTCGGATTAGCTGGCTAACCTCCAAAGGTAGGAGCCGTGCTCACATCAATGAGAATCGGCAGCGCCTTGAGCGCAATCTCGGGTTTCAGCCGCGAATAGTTGACCAAGAACAAAAAGCACCTAGAGACGATCAGCCACCACGCAACGAGATACGATGTCTCGGGCATACATCTTCTTGATCTCCAAGCTGGGCAGGTTCATACAGCCGATCACATCCGGAAACAAAGCGACCATATCATTATTGCTCATGGTCATGTTGGCGACGATTTTCTTGAGCGCGATCTTCTTGGCCGAGTGATTTTTGTCTTTCTTCCCACCGCTGTTCAACTCCTGTCGCAACTCGGCGACTTTGCCCTGTTTGGAACGAGAAAATGGTGAGCCATATTGCGCTGTATAGGGAACTACGCTGAGGAACATGGTGTAGTTATGGATTATGGGATCGGCCAGGAGGGGGAGGGGAAACCCAGTAGCATGGCGACCAAGCCCCCCGCAGATGGAAGACAAAGGCAATGCTCGCTCAGGTGAACAAGGAAAGGATGGCATGAGGGGAAGCGCGGGAAGATAAGCACACGCCAGAGGCATTGCTTGCCATGGAGATGAGCCAATAACCCCGACGGACGTACCCTGGCGAACAACTTCGCATCTCCCCCGCTGGAACTCATGATGGCGGATCACAATCACTGGCGACAATCCAATCTTCGATCTTCACCTCTCCGTTCGTAGTTGTCACGCCGAATCGTAGGAAATCGGTCCCAAGACGCCAAGGGGGCCGTTCGCGGCAGTCGAAGAGCTTCAAGGGGGAATCGGATCTTAGCTGGCTGGTTGGTCTCCTGCTCCGAAGCTTCTATGCAGCGGAGGGGAAGCCTAGGCATGTTAGCGTCTGGTCAGGGGATTCAGGGAACTGGAAGCGCCCGGCGGGCGAGATGGTGCCAACCTGGTCTCATTCACGGACGCGCAAAGTCCTCAATCGACTTGGGAAATCACCGGGAAATTCCAGCAGATGTCGACCACTTTTAAGACACCGACGGGTGTTCGAGGGTCCGCAGGTGAGAATCAGGAGTGGATCGGGCGCCGCCGACTCCGCGCTTGTGGAGAAATCCCATCCATTCCGGCCGGATCATCGTCACTCTAATCGCTCCCTCGTCGTCCCCGTCCACAAGCTCCAGCTTGCAGCACGACTTTCCTCTACTTCTCTTCCTTTCATACAGACGGACCTAAGGGATAAATTTGGGGGTCCTATCTACCGTCAGTCATTATGACTTCGTTGCCTCCCCCTCCGCCGCCGCAATGGGTCGTGCGGATGAACACCCCCATGCCACGCCCATCCAAAGAGGCTGCCAGCATCCCTGATCCTCCAGGCTTCTCCAGGAAAGCTACTGGCAAGAACGTATGCTTCCATCTCACCTCTTTTACCTCACCATGTATACCCCTTACTAACCCGATAACCCAACCTATCCAGCAACGTGCCCAACAAGCAGCCGCAGCCTCCACCCCAGCCAAACCTGTCGAGACCGATACCCTGAAACTCAAGAAAGCATGGGAAATCGCCCTAGCGCCCTCGAAGCAAATCCCCATGAACGCGATCATGATGTACATGTCCGGAAACAGCCTACAGATCTTCAGCATCATGATGGTGTTCATGCTGTTCAAGGGCCCCATCCAGGGCCTGATCAACACCAACACCGTGTTCGCCAAGTTCGATACCGAAGGCACGCGCGCGAAACTGCTGGGCGTCAAGGCTATTTACGTTGTGATGCAGCTGGTGTTATTGTGTTTGGGCATCTGGAAGGTTAATGCGATGGGACTCTTGCCGTATGTTATCTGTCTTACTCGTGACATACGGTTGTTCTTGGCTAACGTTGCGCTGCGATAGGACTACGAGATCGGATTGGCTGGCTTGGGAGTCGGAACGGCAACCGTTGGAGCGGGCTTACTTTGCTTTTGGTTGATCGGCATGAGCGTCCGATGCGGTGTCAATTGAGAGAGATGCAGAATGAAACTATAACCACTATAGATGAAGTCATCATGCCAATTGTACAAAATATTGCGTGGTTCGAGATCAAGCCAGTGCTAATGTTATGTTTCGGTAGCGCATAGGGGCCAATCTGTGGCCCATCATGTTATGTGCTGATTCAGATCCCAAAACTGCTAGTCAGTATATGGGCATTATATGAGGGTCTTGATTAACGTGGGCGTATGTGCACCCGCCAATAAACCGAAAGGTAGATGATTCCATATATGCAACGCGACATGTACCGAAATATCCAGTCCGAACATGTCTGGCAATCCAAGCAAAGTAATTGCCTCGTGGTTACTTCCGGGCCTCCAAGGCCTTTTGGCAGGCTTCGAAGAAAATTTTACAGAATTCCCAAACCTCCGTGTACGTATTGTACAAAGGTGCGGGCGCAACTCTGATAACGTCTGGCTTCCTTTCGTCGATGATAACCCCGTGCTCTTCCAGGGTCTCCAGGACATTATCCAAGAGACCAGGTTCCAAGAGCAGACTGAGCTGCGCACCACGCTCTGCTGGGTTCGAGGGCGTGATAATGGAGAAAGGTCTTACCCCAGAGGGAAAGTCGACAGGGTAGTTGAGCAGGAGATGCTCTAAGTATCCCGTGGCGCTCAAAGACTTTTGGCGGATCTCGGTCATTGATGTCCGGTTGAACAGCTCGAGGGACGCCACCACCGCATTCATATCCAGAACGGAAGGATTCGATAGCTGGAATCCTGCGGCACCCGACTGCGGGAAGAAGTCTGCGATGGTCATTAGTGGATGGCCAAGGGGAACAGAAATGGGCAGCCTACTGTTGTTCATAAGGAAGCGAGTCTTCTTGTCGCCTCCCCACCAGCCCGAAAGTCGCGGGCGAAAGGGCTCTTCATCGGTGCCAACCTTGTCCATATCCACTCGGCCATGTCTTTCATGGACAAACAGGCCTGCCATACCGCCAGGGCCACTGTTCAGGTATTTATAGTTGCACCATGCAGCAAAATCTACATTCCAATCGTGCAATCGCAGGTCGACATTCCCTGCTGCATGAGCACAATCCCAGCCAACGAGGATTCCCTTGGATTGGGCGTGTGCAGTGATCTTTTTAATATCGAAGTACTGCCCAGTGTAGAATTGGATTCCCGAGAGGAGCACAAGGGCCGTGCTGGATGCATGCTCGTCGATAACCTGAAGGATTTGCTCCGTTCGCAAGATCGGCTTCTTGCGGTCCTCCGGCTCAATGAGAACCATGGCATCCTCGGGGCGAAGGTTGTGGTGTCTAATCTGAGACTCGACGGCATACTGCGTTCAATCGAATTAGCAATGATCTCGTAGGGACATCGAAATCGAAACCCACATGGTCACTTGGGAACGCCTTTCCTTCTAAGATGATCTTGTATCTTTCCTTCGTCGGGCAGTAGAAGCTTGCCATCAGAAAATGTAAATTCGCCGTCAGCGTGCCCATCACTGCCACTTCACTCTCCAGGGCTCCCACAATGGGCGCCATGAGCTTTGCGCCAGCATCATCAACGTCAACAAAGGGCGGGAGCAATTGGTCTTCATGTGGGAGGAAATGTCCCGTTACGCCTTTGATGGCCCATGTCCGTAAATATTGTTCAATGTACTTGCGGGTGCTGCGAGGTTGAACACCCAGTGAGTTTCCACAAAGGTATATACATCTGGGGTCAGACTCTTCATCGGCTGAGCCGGAGCGCAACTAGTTAGTAAAGATGACACACCATAACGACGCAATGGCACGTACAGCCGTCTGTAGCCAAAGTCTTCCTCTTCAGATCGGTTTTAGATGGAATGATGAACTCTCGACGGAAGTGGCGCAAAGGGTCCCGTGCATCGAGAGACTCTGCATATTCCTTGGTAAAGGCATTGCTATCAAGTTTGTAGGAAGGCGGGGTGCTGACGCCCAGTTCATGTGCCTGCTGCGAACTCATGATTCCGTGGGCTTTCTTGAGATGACGGGGGTACTATATACTCGTGAGCAGGTTATATCCAAGATCAACGTCTACGAAACAACAATTTATGTATGACAAGGAAGAAAAAGAGAAGCTAGTCTACGAGTACATCAGCCAGGAAATGCCGGTTCCCCGCGATTGATATCTCGGGCGGACTGGATTCTGCCGCTGCTTGCCGGCACCCGATCGACCAATGGCGTCATGCCGAACCCTCTGACTAACGGCAATACTTGGCTTGCTCCGATATATAATCAATCCGGTCGTCGAAACCCGCGCAATAGCCTGAGCCCAGTTGCCTCCCTCGAACAGATATCCTCGCAAGGCTTCCAGTGACGACAACTATGTCCCGTCCGATCCTCTCGACAGCCGCCCGGCGGCTCTCTCGCCCCCATTCTCCTCGCGCCGCGGTTTCTGCATTTTCGCCGGCGACGCCGACACTGAGCTTCTCCGCATCGTTCTGCGACTCGGTCTGCCAACGATCGACCCTCCGTCCGAGTTTCCTTTGCCCGCGAGCCAGCTCCTCTCAGCGATCCGTATTCCGGTTCGATGCTTTCGGACATCGCGCCGCCTTTTCCTCCTCCGCCATCCGCTCAGACGCCAAGGTCCTACAAAACCCGAGAGTTGACGAAGATGGGAAGGAGTTATTGATCAACATCTCGTCTCGGGCTGCCGAAGTACGTTGAAACACATTCTTTTGTCTGCATGCATATACCGTTTGTTGTTAGTTGGGTTTGAAGACGACAGCGAAGGGCGCTGTTCGGAACTGTGGCAACGGCTTGAGTCGGAGGCGCTTTGATAATGAATGATCCGGAAGCACGGGCTAGCCCTGCCACTATAAGAGCCGTGAAGATCGTTTGTCTAGCACATACGACCACAGGGTGTGGAGAACAGGGCTTCCCGTCCGCTCAGCCGTACTTAAGCCACACGCCGGGAGGTTAGTAGTTGGGTGGGTGACCACCAGCGAATCCCTTCTGTTGTATGTTTTTGGCTTTTTTTCCCTTCCTATTTACCGTTCATGTTCTCCTTTCTTGCCTGAATATCTTATTTCCAGGCACTATTTCCCCCCTTCAATTGTCGCCTTACGAAACATAAACCCCGGGGTATATACTAACACCCAAACAGCGTCTCCGGGAAATCACAGACCCGACTTCATCTCCCTCAATCACCAAGGAAGAGAACCCCTACCACCACCTCCGAATCACCGTCACCAGCGGTGGTTGCCACGGCTTCCAGTATATGATGTCCCTGGAAGCAGCCTCCAAGATCGACCCGGAAGAAGATACCGTGTTCGCCGCAGAGGACGCCGAATCCTCGGGCCCTGGCGAAGCCAAAGTGGTCATGGACGAGCCGTCCCTGGAGCTCTTGTCCGGTAGTACAGTGGACTACACCATGGAGTTGATTGGAAGTCAGTTCAAGATTGTCGATAATCCCCGAGCTACAAGTAACTGTGGCTGTGGGACTAGCTTTGATGTTAAGGATTGATTGGTTGAAATCATTGGAATTGATTGACCTAGCGAGGGGTATGAATTTGGGTAGTACCTCTTTCTTCCTTGCATTTGCATCATCCTTGAACCTATGTACATGTGTATTATACTAGAATATGAGATATAGAGTAATGCTATACCCCCTTCTCAAAGGTATCCTATTTCTCACTCTAAATGGGCCTTAAGGAGGCTGAAAGTAGATAGTGTAAGTCATCATCTATTTCATCATGCGAATTCTACACCCTTGTCTGTCCTGCTAGCTAAATGCTTCCTGTTCCGTGCAAACCCCACCCCCCAGCTCGATGCACAGACCAGACCAGGTGTCGAACAGTTAAGCAAAATCAAACATAAGCATAATGGGATACGCCTTTGAACAACAAACAAATCATCCTCAGAAACAGAAAAAGTTCTTTTTGTCGACTCCCAACCCGTCCGTAACCAGGACGGTGGTTTTCACCCCTGAGAGTGATGAGAAGAAGCATGGACAAGCAAAAACAAGATATGGAAGAGGAGAAGAGAAATAAATAGATAGATAAATAAAAAATCATAATCTTTGTCGGGTGGGGGAAAAGGGGGAGCGGGAGGGAAATGAATGGAGATGGACTCTATTCAATATACACAACTTTTTTGGCTGGCCGTTGTTGGGAATCCCCCGACCCCTTTCCCATTTGATGATCATATCTCCCAGGACCACATTCCTTTTTCCTCGTTCCGTTTCTGTGCACTTCGTGTGCCTTCGTGGGTCCCTCGCTGAGACTGATTACCCTCGTGGGTCTAGTTACAGACCGGACGCATACCCCATGTTCGAGGCATGGGATGTGTGTCGGACACAGAAGGGGTCGGTTTAGCATACTCGGACTTAGTAGACACGAGCAAGGTTGCGGAGGTACCAGTCCACCAGGCGGCGTCCGGCCTTGGTCTCGCTCACGTGGATGAGGTCGTTCTCCAGAGCGTAGTCGAGGTCGTTGGCGTTGACCGGCTCGCCCTCCAGAAGGCCACCCTCAACCCAGCGCACCTGACGGCTGCGCTGCTTGTTGATCAGGAGCCAGGAGCGAAGCTTCTCGGGCTCAACCTCCAGGAAGCCAGCCAGCTTCTTCAGGTCCATGGTGGTGTAGAGCTTCAGGTAAGAGCGGATGGTGGGGTTGTACAGGGTGTTCTTGACCTCGTCCATGAAGATGGCGGTGTGGTGGTCGACGGGGTCGATGTTAACAGCCGGGTTGTCGAAGTCGGGGGGAGTGGGGCTGATGAACTTGGGGCAGGCCGAGCGGAAGAGCTCCTCGAACAGAGGAAGGGCCTCGGGGCCACCGTGCTGCAAGCGGTTGAGCTGCTCGCCGTACTTCTCACGCAGAGCCGAGTGGATGGTGTCGTCCAGGCGGGTGGGGTGGAGAGCAACACAGATGGCGATGAGGGCGTACATCTGGTCGTTCTTCTTGGCAATGGCGTCGTAGCTGTTGCCGCCCTTCTGGAAGTTCTTGGTGCGGGAAACGTAGACCAGGATGTGGCTGAACATGCGGATGGCATCGGCATAGCGGCGCATCATCATGTAGGAGAAACCGACATAGTAGTAGGTGGTGAAGTGGGCCGCCATGACACGGGCGAACATGGCCTTCTTGTTCATCTCGATGTCGTCAAGGGTCTTGAGGGCCAGGCTGAAGTCACCCAACAGACAGTGGACACGGAGGAGTCCGATGATGGAGAAGTATCCCAGCATCTTGTAGAGAGGGCGAGAGCCATACTCTCCAGCAACCGCCAAGGGGTCCTCACCACGCTTGATGGCAGCCAATTGCTCGTTGATCTGCGACCGCTGGATGAGGGAGTAAAGGACGTTGAGAACGGAGTAGCAACCCCAGGTGTTCGGGTTCTCGCGGAGGAGCTGTGCCTCTTCCTCGTTGGAGCCGCTGCGGGCGACACGGTTGCGGTAGCGACAGAAGGACTCGAACTGATAGATGAACTCATCGATGACATCCCAGGCCCAGTAGTACTAGTCAGATGAAACAGGTGGATTAGCACAGTGTATCAAACCACGGAGATTCACCGCACACGTTGCAGACGAGGTAGCGACGTGTGCATCAAGTGCAACAGCCTCTGCCCCGGCGCCTGCTAGTCGAAGATATACATACAGAAGGAACCTCCAGCTCAACCGGTCCATCCGAGTTCAAGATGTAGTGGAACAGACTGCAGTAGTTGTCGTAGCTTGCGAACTTGGTCTCGAGGGTAGCCTGGTACTCAAGCGGGGTCGCGGCAGCAGCAAGCTGTGCCTGGAGGTCCTGCGTCTGGGAACCAGCTCCAAGGGATGTCGTCCTGTCCAACTCGCTCATGCCATCATCGAAGTTGACCTGCTCGCGGTAGTCGTTCACGAGAGCTTCCTCCTCCACATCGGACTCGTCGCCCAGGTTGGGGTGCGCGTTTTGGCGCTCTTCGTAGGACATTTTGCAATAGAAGAACGTCTGTCGACGAGTAGGAAATTATCCGGCAAGCGGTCGGCGAGGGTGGGTGGGGAGGAGAGGGGGCACGTCGTCTGGCGTAACGACTCGGCGTCGGCGTGTGGGATTTCGATTGTTTCGGCGGAGTCGAATTTTGAGGGTTTTCGCTTGGATGAGTTGTGCTTATCTTATCTGCGTATAACGGACATGCTGAGTCAGCTATGCCGACGGTTCGGGCAGTCTTATGGACTGTGACCTATCTGCTTCGACAACCCCGCACTCTTGTTCTTCTTCTGAAGTCACAGTGACCAAAGGTGACGAACTCTATACTCAAACTTAGGCAAACAGTCCAGTTCATTCGTCGCCAGGATGCTAACAGGGTATTCGCTGGTGTGAAATGGTAAATATTACATGATTCATCTAAACCTCATTGCGACAGTTTTGAGCAAGCCTCAGGAAGTGCAAAAGCAGGACGGATAATACGGCACAAAGAATGAAACCAAAGAAACACAATAACAAAGGCATCGGCAGCGCGAATCCTAGCGGGCCCCATTCCCTCAAACAGCATGCTATACGAGTACAAGAATCTGCTCGGCAGCGTCAAGAACAGCAAAGTCGGTTCATTATCATGGCGCATCCAGCGCAGAGATGGCTCATCCCGTCTCTTTCTTGTTTTCTCTTTTCGCCTGTATGCTAATGGATTAGCATGACAAGGACAGTGTTTGCTGCCTTTGATGACCCAAGTGCAACATGCCAAGAATGGCAACTGCGATGGCTGGGTGGCAGGCGGATCGCGTACCTCGAGCCTCATCGCTCATATCCTAAGATAAACAGCCTTAAACGATCATCTGCGCAAGACCTTGGCCACCCAAAGTCTTGCTGCCGACAAATTCTTGGCTCTTGAGACCCGCTAGCGCGTAGAACAGAGCGGCGAGGAGCAGGAAAACGGCAGCGGCGATCAAACTGGTGGCCGATTTGATAAGGCTGAGCCATTGCACAACACTCATCACGCCATACATTGCAGCGCGCATCCAGTTCGTGGTGAATTTGCGGATAAAGGCATCGAACTTGGGGGACGTAGGGCAGATTCTTAGGAGGAATGGCACTTCAGCAAAGATGAGGATTAAGCCCGAGATCCTGCGAATGTGAGCTTTGAGTCCAGGGTATAGATATTTAAGTGGGTAACCCACAGGCACAGGACACTGAAGATGATGATCACGGCGTCGAACGAAAAGATGTTGGCGATACCGAGAGCCAGGCACAAAACGATGCATATCACGCCCGTCCTGGTGAAGCCGGTTAGCAGCGTTCGTCAGCCCATGAATATCCTTCCAAAATTGTCGGGGTCGTCCGGAATATATGCGCAACAGTCCGAAATGTACGTGGAGTTCGAGGCGGCTATTGAAGCATGCCTGTCGGAGACAGCGCCAAGCGCTTTGTTGGTCCAGGCAGCCATGATATTTTCGCAGGTGTGTTGTGAAGTCGCATAATCGGAGAGCGACGATAGACAAACAAAAAGAAGGGAAAGAGTCACAAACCATTGTCCGTAGATACCTAAGTGATGAGGGGTTAGCTCTCCCTTGCTTCGTGTACTAATTCAAGGGTCTTGTAAACAAGGGTCCGTACTGAAGTTTCTCGAGCGGAGTTCCTCGGCGAGAGTCATGGTGTAGAACGAGGGCGGAGGCTATTCGATATAGGTCCGTCGAGAGGGTTCAGTCCGGGGTATGTAAAGTAGCTGTGATGCGACGTTGAGTATAACCTTTATATAAAAGCAAAAAGTCTCGTGGTGGTGATTCTGTAGCTCCTGTCTACTACCAGGCGGAGTAAATGCGATTGACGGTTGAATGGGGCCAGTTTGTCTGTCCGGGCCGATCCACTCACCGCCCGTGGCAAAATATCGTTCCGCCTTTCAAGTCGGGGGTCCCGCATTATTGCATTCATGCAAGCAACTCCCCGGGATGTTAGATAGAGGAGACCCTGAGCCGGAGCGCTAAACAGATGCTTCCATATATCTCCGACTTCGACCATTACCAATAACCTTTATACTCTCTGTCGTTGCAACGATGGAGGCCCCAGCGTCCAAACACACCCGCAATATCTCTAGATGTAAGGAGCATTGATTTGATGCTTGTATCATCGGCAATCCGAAGAGTACGCGGCTGATACTTCCTAGCTTCACGGCCTCGTAGCTCGACCAAGGGCCCTCTAGACCAGCCAGATGAGTGAGCAGCGGGATCTGCTTGATCATCGAGTGGTATGCTAATGGTTATCAGCCCACTCGGCTCCGGAGCAGTGAACACGTCGGCGTCCCCGACGTCAAGTACAGCAGAGGATGGTGGATTCACAGGTGCATCCTTCAACAACCTGGACCCCTTGGGACCTGACGAACTACCACCAACCCTGGAGAAGGACCTAGGCTACCTGCTCCGGTACGACGTCTACCACTCCCTCTCTCAGATAGAGATACCACATGCGCTACGTTCTGAGTTCCTTGCTCCAACGTCAGACGAATCTCTTTCTACGAGCCTAGCTACTCTCGAGAGGCTTCTAGCTGAGGGCCACTTTCTGCTAGCAGCGTACTTGTGTGGAACTATTCTGACATCCTCTCTGATCTCACCCACTGACATCAAACGGATCTTTTCTCTTTTCTACACTCGACTAGCATGCCTGCAATTGTCGGGGAATACCATCATTGCAGCGCAAGAATCCAAGGCGCTCGAGGATCTAAGCTCCGCGTTCTATTATGTAGAACCAATTTCCGAACCGTCGGAGAACCACACAAGCTATCCTCGTCACATCGTACCGTGGCCCTTACGCGTCCTAGCCATTCGGCTCCAAAGCATTGGATTCGGCGACTCGCGCAGGGGTATTGGCGGACTCTACGAAATTGGCTTGGAAGCGCGAAGGGAGATTTTGCGGCCAGATTTGGCTCCTCATGAACGAAATATATGGAGAGAGCGACTGTCTGACCTCGGAATGAGGAATGTGAACGCGCTGATTGAGATGGGAGACCTCGATGCCGCCAGAAGGTCGCTCGGTATTTTGCGCATGTCCGAGCCGGAAAGTGAGACCACTACGATGAGAAAAGCCCTACTTCTGCTCCTGATTGGCGATCTCGACGCTGCGAGGCAGTTGTGTGGCGGAGCAAGCGATGCTGGAAATACCGTGTTCAGTCCGCTTCTCAGTATGGCTGATGGACGGTACGACGATGCAGTGGTGGAATGGCGCGCCCTGATTGGCAATGAGAACCAAAGACCTGATGAGGCCATGATCTCGCAGAACCTAGCAGTGTGTTTGCTGTACACCGGTAGGTTAAATGAGGTAAGTCAAATTCCACAGCGCCAACCGTTGAGCTCTTGCTAAAACATCCTGCCAATGGACAACAGGCACGTGAGGTTCTTGAGTCATTGGTGCAGGCAAACCACTCATTCTCAAGCCTGGTGTTCAACCTCTCCACTGTCTACGAGCTATGCTCTGACAAATCCGCCAAGCTGAAGACCGATCTTGTAGAAACGGTGGCCAAGCAACCAGTCACTGGAGCCACCAATCTTGATCGGCCTAATGGTGATTTCAAACTCTGAGCAATGGAACCTACACCTCTGGTCGCGAGGAGATCCTTGTTCCGAAGTCCACACGCTATTTTAAGAATGTCTGTCGGGTCGTCATACTAGCATACCTTCTATCTACCTAGAAAAACGCCATGCTCCTCTAATGCCCTTTTAAGCGCCAAATAACGATACAACGATGATGATGTCAGATCAACACCCATCACGGATGCTCCTTGATGGGTGCAAGGTTCGTTTGGGGTTTTTGCTTTGGCTTCCGGATGATAATTCTATTGCCTTCTTTCTCCCAACCCAGGTTCTCCGCCTCTACCAGGTTCTCCCATGTCCAACTCCTGGTGCCGGTGCAACCTTCGGTAATCCACCTGGCATCAGTACTGAGATAAGCTTTGCCGACTGCCTTGAGAGCATGTCTTCTGACGCGGTCTTCAGCCCAGTTCATGACGGCGCGCACCCGAGAATCTACCCCGTTCCGGATTTGCCAGAACACAACCCAATTGTCATGTGCCAGGGCATTCAGAACACGGTCTATGATCGATGACTGGAAGCCGTACCGCTTGCGCGCGCACGAACGTAGCTGATAAGCAGCAACCATGTCCTCTTGTCGACAGGCGTAATCGAGGATCCAGTATGAAATGAGGTCGTTCAAGTCGGAGTCAGGTAATGGGCAAGAAGGGGTGTGTAATTTCTCTAGGGTATAGCGAAAGGAAGGAAAGTATGACGGGGGATGTCGGGCTTGGATTGCGATCTGAATGGACAAGATATGGACTTGCTGGGAGAAAGATATCGGGATCGTGGAACCCGTGGCCAAAACCGCCTCTCGCAACTTGCGGAGGGAAAGAAGGATTGTCGACAGCTCTGTGGATGGTGGTGGGCTGCCATCGCCTGTCGGCTTATTGGTTGGGGAGGGAAAAGAGACCGGTGGATTGCTGGTTGCATCGCTCGAAGCGCTCTTGGGAAGTGACATTAATGCCGCATCCAAGTCCTTGAAATGGCGGGCGCAGAATTCCATATATTGGGTAACAATCTTATCAAAGTAGTCTTTCTGAACCTTGTGATCTAGTAATCTGCGAGCGTCAGCGCTGCCGCAGGTGACCACCTCCCCACTCGGCGATGGGGGTCAGAAGGCCGTGGGCATACTTTCGATCGCCTTTGGATACAAACCCCACGAGGTCCAAAGAGTCGGCCACGGGCTTTAACCGATCGCCCAGTCCTTTTTCCAGCTTTGCATGGCTAGCCATGAGGGGTAGACCTTGAGTCGCCAGAGAGTGAATGAAGGTTATTGCGTCATGGTTGAGATGAAGCTATCCAAACTCCCAAGGGACCGATCGGCTGCGGGGGTCCCGTCGGGGAAGTGCCGCCGGTATGTCTACTTTGCAGTGTTTGTTGCGTTTGCTGCACTGGGTTTCCCCAACGAGCCAAAATGTCCCAAACGGGGAATGGGGATGCTCCGCGGAATCCCAACACTCTTTTCTTTTCTGTGCCAACAGGTCGAGTCGTCGGCGCTTGGGGGCTGCCTTGCTTTTGGTTCTCTTGCGTGGGAGTTCATCACTCTTTGGCCTTGATCTGCGGTCCTCCCCTCGTCATCCCCGCCAGGACGAGCCCGACAACGGAGCACTACGACCGTCCAGCAGCCATCTGCTCACCGGAGATCTGGGATCTGTCATCCTATCTGCATGCTGCATGTGAGGAATATGTCCACTCGCCAGCGTCACCCCACCCAAGGCCATGAGAAGGACCTGGGCACCAGTCAGCCGGCTGCTGTGGCAGCTGCGGTGCTGGAGCAGCCCCCCAACGTCCTCAGAAAGCTTCTTCACTGGGACGACCTGCCGCATTGGCAACGCGACAACCGGCACATCCACACCGGGTACCGGCCAGCTTCGTTCTCTTACTTGGTCTCCTTGCAGTCCTTGACATACCTTCACAATGAAACGGTCAACATCTATACGCACCTGCTGCCGTCCCTGCTGGCCGTCCCAGCGGCTGGGCTCCTCTATCGGGCACTAGCTCCGCGGTATGAGAGTGCTAGCCAGGCGGACCTGGTTGCCTTTGGCTGCTTCTTCGCCGGGGCGGCGTTCTGCCTGGGCATGTCTGCTACCTACCATACCATCTCGAACCATTCCCCTCTCGTGGCGCGCATCGGAAACACGTTTGACTATGTTGGGATCGTAGGGCTTATCGTGGGCAGCTTTGTCCCTAGTGTCTACTTTGGATTCTACTGTATGCCCGATCTGCAACGGTTGTATTGGACGATGATCTGCACCATTGGTCTTGGCTGCATCCTGGTTTCGATCTTCCCTCATTTCCGGACGCCTCGGTGGCGGCCATTCCGTGCGGCCATGTTTGTCGGCATGGGTCTGTCAGCGGTGTTCCCCGTGATCCACGGCTTACGCCTGTACGGACTGGAGCAGATGACACGCCAAATCGGGCTCGGCTGGCTGCTCCTCCAAGGTTTTCTGTACATATTGGGAGCAGCGATTTATGCGGCCCGGGTCCCGGAGCGGTTGCGACCAGGCCGCTTCGATCTCTGGGGGAGCTCCCACCAGATCTTTCATGTGCTGGTGGTCTGCGCCGCCATCGCTCATCTGACCGGGCTGCTGAAGGCGTTTGATTACAGACACAGCGGCACTGCAGACAGCTGTCGGGGGAGCATGCAGTGATTCGCCCGCGCGGTTTCTTGGGGGATCGCACAGGCAAGCAGTCCTGTGGGGGGGGACTCCCCCCTAACCATTCACCACCTGTAGCCATAACCTAATCGTGCCCGCGAGTAATAGAGATGACATGATGATGATGCTGACGCCCTCACGGCTGATACGAGACCATGTCTAACCCTGGGATTCCACATGCTGACCATTGCAACATGGACCAATGGGCTGCTGGGGGACAGAAGAAAGGGAGAAGGGCCCGCGAAAAACCAAAATTCCAATTAGGGGAGACCCGCCCAGGATACAATGATCATAAATAATAGCCTGGGTCTGGTCTGGCGACAGCACCAGCCGTTCACCGCTTGCCTGGGCATTGCAAACCGGGCAGGCGAATAAGGGTGCGTTCCCGCATCGGTTTTACAGCTCACATGGTGTGCTGGCCTGCATACCGATAGAATCACCCTAGACGGCGCGCTGCCCTCCTCATTGGATGCTACGTCAGACACAATGGTCTTGCATTGCCGTGGCTCATTCAAATGAGCATTAGAGTTGGTCGGCCTGGTGGCCCCCCCCACTGGGCTTGACGACGATGTTGCACCTGAGCTTATTCTTCCAGGCTTCTTACGTTGGAGCAGGCCCGGCGGCACTGGCTGAGGTGGGCAGCCCCTATCAGAGGCCGGTTGGCAGTAGCCAAGCACTCTGGCATTTGCCATTTCTGACAAGTAAGATGGGGGTCAGTTGGACTATGCTGAAGAGCTGCCAGAGCGGACTGGCCACGGCTCCCATGCGAGGTGGATCAGATGAAATCTTAGGGTGGCACAACGGCTGACTTCATCTGCGCTTGCCGTCGGTTCATGAATCCCCGATACGAGCCCTGCATGCCAGCGCGATGGTTTGCTATATAAGATTGTGCTGGGCGGCGGCCCCGATGAAGGGGCTCTTGGAATATCTTTTCTCTCTGATTTTCACGTCGGTGGCTGTAGGATCCCCTTGGACCCTGAATGTGCGAGGTGCTACTGTCGACTACCCAGGCCTTTGCTCGAACCATATACTATACATACCCATATACTACTATATACCTAAATGCTTGCCGAATCCGAACACACGGTCAGCAGTGGAGATCCTCCCAAACTCCGGGCGGCTTGCGAGAATTGCAGGCAGTCCAAGGTAAAATGCAATCTCTCGGGGAAGGACACCTGCATTCGCTGTCTGCGCCACGGACTGCCATGTCGATATCGCGTCGCCAATCGATCGGGAAAGCCCAAGGGGAGCAAGAACCGGGCCACGCTGCGGAAGCTTGGGCAGTTGCAAGACGACAAGAAACCCACGATACCCACCACCGGGTGGACAGATCCTGCCGGGAAAGGGCAACCTCCTCCTCGGGTCAACTATGATGCAGACCACGGTGTCGATGCAACGGTACGTTCCGTCCTTCTGGCCGCTGAGGGCCCGTCTCTAACAGGCTATAGAGTCCGCAAGACACAAGTCCAACTAGTCAATCCAACAGCCCCGATAGCCATGGGGCGAGTATGGCCGACACGGCCTTACTGACCGACCCTGCTCTGGAATATCCTCCCCTCGGGGAGACGTTGCCATCTGCCGCGCCAATGTTCAACCCGGCTTCCATGTCGCCGACGTTTCTGCAGAAGGAATTTATCACCAAGGGGCTCACCAGCTGCCCACTCGCCGTGCACATTCCCAACGCCTTGCAGCCCTGTGAATGCGGCAGCGCACTCATCTTCCATGTGGGCCGGTTGCGGCACATGCTGGTGGACAGCATCCATCTGCGGCTGGACCAGATGTTACAGGGGATCCAGATTGCATTGTCCGCATGTCGAAACTTTCTGCGGTGCCGTAGTTGCCACAAGAACAACACCAACCTGCTGTTCTCGACGTCCATCCTGGAGACTACGCTGCAGCTCTTTGAGTACTGTATCACGTATGAGTTCTCGTCCCCGTCGGCCGGTGATCATAGCATGATTGTCGGGTATGGCGAGTACGAGATGAGTGCGGAGGAGACGCGACGGGTCCGGCGGTTCCTCGTCCGAGGCCGGCTGCTGCAGGGCAAGGAGGTGCTGGGGCTGCTGAAGGAAACGGTGGAGATGAGCCGACGGATGAGTCCGGAGCTACCAGATCTCCATGGAACGAACGGACTGGAGGGAGACTGGCTGCAGACGATCCTGGTGGGATATGAAACGATGGTGGAGTCGTGGTTGCACGCGATGTCGGATAGTATGTGCAGTACGTAGATACCCGGATGCTGATAATGATTACTTATTTTATCTGTGGTGAGATGTAGATGTGTCATCCAGATAATCGGTAGTTAGTTAGTTACCTGATCCTCGGAACTGCTACCTTGACCGATCTTAATCATGATCGCCAGGTACATCCATCCATACCTTGACCCGAGCTCGGCAAACACGAGCCTCGGCACTTCTCACTCACTTCAACTACATCCTCTCCTCCCTGCCGAGATCCCTCTCTTCATTCTTATATCTCATCTCTCATCCCCAACAGCCTGAACACAAAGACAAAGACAAATACAGAAAATGGACCGCCTCTCCCAAATCACCTCACACCTCAACTTCCCCCACGGCCTCCTAGCCAACCAAGTGGCCATCATCACCGGCGCGGGCCAAGGCATTGGGGCCGAAACCGCCCGGTTATTCGCCAACGAGGGGGCCAAAGTTATTATTGCGGATATTGATGCTGGTGAGTCCCCTGCGTTATGCCTATTCCTTCATCTATTCAATTTCCATTCCTGTTACAGGAATAATCATACGAATCATACACACCTCCCTCATCCCCTAACAATATCATACACATACGTTACTATACTATTCTATACCATATTATACTATACAACACCAACCATATACACCCCCAACTCAAAACTAACAATAAACAGAGAAAGCCACCGCCACCGCAACCACCATCAACACCACCCACCCAAACCGCGCCCTCGCCGTCCCCGGCGACATCCTCTCCGACAGCTACATCACCGAGCTCGTCCAGAAAGCGGCCGACTTTGGCAATGGCAAGATTCACATCATTGTGAATAATGCCGGGTTTACCTGGGATGGGGTTATCCATAAGGTATTTTAATCTATATGCCACCTTCTGTTTGGTTGAGCTCTTCCCCACCATCACTTTGCTTTGTATATCCGGATATTAAGTACAGGAGTATATAATTGAAGTATATACGCTAACATACGACGACGATGATAATGGGGAAAACAGATGACAGACAAACAATGGGCCACGATGCTCGCAATCCACAACACCGCCCCATTTCAACTCATCCGTGCGGCCGCAAAGTACTTTCGTGTGAAGGATGGGGAACCCCGTGTGGTCATTAATATTAGTTCTACGAGTGGGGTTCATGGGAATGCGTATGTCGTTTTCCCCTCCTCCTCCTTATTTCCTTCCCCCTATCCTTCTACACTCTCCCTCATTACACATCTTCATATACACTACTAATAACTACATAGCGGCCAAATTAACTACGCCGTCGCCAAAGCCGGCATCATCGGCCTCACCAAAACCATCGCCAAAGAATGGGGTCCGGCGTTTGGGGTCCGCGCCAACACCATTGCCTTTGGGTTCGTGAGCACTCGTCTGACGGCAGCCAAGGAGGATGGGGCGTTCATTACCACCCCGGACGGGACCAAGGTCGCTCTGGGGATTCCGGGGAAGCAGTTGGCTGGGCGGAAGGGGGATGCGCAGACCCAGGCGTATCCGGATATTCCGCTCGGACGGCCAGCGTCTCCGGAGGAGGCGGCGCGGGCGGTGCTGGGGGTGGCGAGTCCGTTGTTTTCCTATGTGAGTGGGGAGACGATTCGGGTGACGGGGGGGAGGAATATGTAAGTGACTAGGTTATATGATTCGTTGGATCATTTGATTCGTCAAAGGTAGTATTGGTTTATTGAATGCGATATCTGAAGTCGCATTCAGGTGGTGGTATAGTGGTAGTACATCAAACTATAATACAGGAGGTCGTCATCAATAGCCTCGCCGGAAACAAGGCTGCGTATCATATCCCGCCCGTCCCATCGACCAGGCTGGCCATGTCACGCCAGGAGAACTGCAAGACGGACATCCGGACTGGTCGAGGCCTGCCTGCTGAACGCCTGGTGGCTGCCCCTCGACAGCTGGCCCCATCAGGGGCTGGCTGGAGCGCCGGCTGACGGTTGCATTGTGCGTCCATCCGGTGGAGCGCCTGGACTGCTACAGAATAGCATAGCAGGGACAGACGGCGGCTCGCCAGTGGCCAACGGGGCCGGAGTCACTCGGCCCCAGCAGCCTTACTGGATAAGCGTGTCAGAAACCCAGTCAGATACCGGCAAAGGAAAAAACATCGTCTAGTCCTCATCTCTATTGCAGATATCGTATCCAAGGCGGCCACCGAGCAGGTCGCACGAGCACTCCAGGCCGTCACGGCCAGACAGGCGCCCCGCAGTGGTGGGCAGGCCGCCGTCCATCCCCTCAGTTCCATCAGGAGATTCCGTCCGAAATCAAAAACTATTTATCGACAGATTATGTAAAGAAGAAGTAAAGAAGTAGAAGAAGAGAAGCGTCCTCACGACTCAGGTATCATCCCAAAAGAGCGACCCAGCGTGCCATCCAACTCCTAGCGGGAACTCGACAATCCAAATGCAATGCTTCATCTCAGCTCCGGGGTATTTTTCTTTTCTTCTTTCAAACCAATGGTCGAAGGAAAACGCCGCCAACACCAGTATGACACCGAACACACAAGTATATCACCAAAAACCACGAAATCCTCCCAAAAGTGGTAACATATTAATAGTAACAAGCCTCGGTTTCTGCCCGTCCAATGGGATTGGACGCGCCGGCGACCCGGCAGAAACCCGTTTTCAAAGGGGCAATTTATGCCCGTGGCTGAGCTCCAGTGGATGTCAATCCGGGGTATAATGTCCAAACTCCAGGGAATGGAAACCAACTGTAAAGAGAGGGTAAAAAATAAAAAAAATAAAAAGGCGTATGTCCAGAAAGATATCGATCTCCTCGGCTTCCCTCCTGCGGAAATAATACAATGTCGCTGGAATTATGCAAGGCGGAGATGATCCAAAATGGGTGTATGAAAAGATCCAAATCCAGTGGTGTGTAATGTTGAAATAATTGCCGTTAATCGTAGACCTGCGTTAAAGTGGCTGTTTTTGCTTGTTTGTTTGCTTTTTCCTTTCCTTGGGGGGTGGTTTGACCCGGTCGGCCCATTCAGCAGACGGGAATTGGGATGGTAAAGGGGGCATGGGGAAAGAGGTGCGGCTCCGGGAGGTCACCGCAGGGAAGGGGATCCGGAAGGAAGTCATCCTTGCAGTCCAGCTCGGGATCCAGTCCCACCGAAGACATCGACGACACACTGTCGAGGTCGGGATAGCCTTGGGTGAAGGACGAGGCATCCGAGACGGCAGAATCCGAGAAATCGGAGTATTGGGATGACCCAGAAGAGACGGAGGAGGTTTGAGTGTGGAAAGTATCCACGGGGACGGACACCGGGACGGGACCGTTGACATAGTCAACGGGCACCGGTCCGGGGGCAGACCAAGGGGTGATGGGGTTCATAGTAAACCGCGGGCACTCCAGGATCAACTGGCGAAGCTCCGGGATGGTAATCCGCTTGGAGGGGTCGCACTCAAAGATGCGGTTGAGGATACAGATCATCTCATCCGACAGCGGCAGGATGGACTTCAGGAAGTAAGGGTCCTTCAGATAAGCTCGGAACGTGGAGTCCTCAATCGAGGCACGTTTCCAGGGGTTGCGACCGCAGGTCAGATTGACCAGGATAACGCCAAGGCTCCAGACATCATTGGGTGCCGACTCATAGAACGACATGGGTCGGGGATTGGGTTGCTGGCATTCTTTTGGATTCGCACGTCGTCAGCAAATGTTTCAGCAAAGGGGTGTGGTATGGGGCTCACGTACCGGGCGACATGTAGAATGTGGACCCGCAACCGAAATCCGACGTAAGGTAGTCCGTGGTGGCCAGGCCAAAGTCGGCGAGCTTGACCGTCAAGCCCTGGTCCGTTACCAAGATGTTCTCCGGCTTGAGGTCCCGGTGGTAGATTCCCAAAGAGTGGCAGAAGTGGACTGCATCCAGGATCTGAAGGAAAACCCGCTTGACCAAGGGATCATTGCCCACGAAATTGCCCTTTTCCGTGATGCTCGAGAATAGGTCGCCCTCGGGACAGAACTCAATGACCACATAGGTGCAGTCGACCGAGTCCATGATGCGAACCAAGGAAACCACATTGGGGTGTTGACTGGCCAGATGGTGTAGCTTGATCTCCCGCTGCTGGAACTTGAGCTGCCGGGGATCCAGCCCGGTCTTGTTGAGGGCCTTGACAGCATACAGAACATTGGTATGAATGTCGACGGCCGTGTACACCACTCCGTAGGCTCCGACGCCTAGGATGCTGGTGAGTTCTAGACGGTTGGCCAAAAGGAATCCTAGACGGTCTTCTGGAGCATAGCAGCGGGCGATGGGCGGAGATGGCGGCGGAGTGGGGGGCATGGGGGGAAACATGCCGTACAAGGGAGAAGGGGGTAGCATGAGCATGAGGAAGGTTGGGAGGATGTGGTGATGAATTAAGACTCGAGCACACCGGCAAGAGTCTCCGGGAGAGGGATCAAGAAGGGGGACTGGAATGGAATGGTTCTTCTTGTCAACGGCTGTAAGGGGTCGATATAAATCCTGGGGTCCAAAATCCGGTGGCGGGTTTTAGGAAGGCCTGTACGGAAGAGAAGAGCCGGGAGCACAAAAGGAGGGTCGCCTGTCTTGTTCCTTTTTCACTTGATTCAGGGAGCCATTGAAGGAATGCAGTTGGTCAACTGGGAAGCAATCAAATCCTAGGGAATGTCCTTTGGTTGTGGTGGTTGGTAGTGGAGTCGGTGGTTTGTGATGATGGTGATGCTGATGGCGAGGATTATTTTTGGCTTATGGGGAGAGTCCAGGGAAGTTGCACAGCCAGGGATGGATGCACAGTCCAGGGAAGCAGTCAGATGGGGGCCAGTGACCGGTTAATATGGCCGTGGGGGGGGAGGTATAAAGGGGCGGGTTGCAGTGAAGGATGGGATAGGGGGGTGGTGGAGGGCAGCCAAATGGTATATATGCAAAGGCCGGGCAACTATAGAAGCAGCAGCAGCAGCAGCAGCGCAGAAAAGAAAAGCAACCAAACGCAAAGCGAAGCAGGAAGGAAGACGATCGATGAGTTGACGGGCGACTCGTCGGAGGAAAGAAACGGATCAAACAGGCCAAGCGGACGGGGACAGGAGAACAGGAAGGAGCAGGAGGAGGGGAGGAGAAGGAAAGTATAGGGAAGAGGTAAAAATAAGTAAAAATAAGATTAATATGATTCTGGCGATGATGGACGGCCGATAAGAGAAGAGGTGGAGAGGAGCGAGTGGAGGATGGGAGGGCGAAAAATAGGGATCCCAGAAAATCACCACCCAAATTAAAAAAAAATGCCAAAATAAATAAATAACAAAAAGTCAATAATAAATAATCCTCCCTAATATTAATAATAATCACCACAATAATAACACCTAATCATCAGCATCATCAGCATCATCATCCATTCCAACTGCCGCTAAGCCTGGGACCACTCGTGGCCAGAGCCACCCTCCCTCCTCCGACCGTCTCTTACCTCAGAGGCTGCAGCCGTCCAAGTCGAATCATCGCCTCAAACAGCCCGACCACTCAGAACCCCCCGATGCCTCCCCGTCGCCCAGTGTACTCATAATCCCCTATGTAACTTCCCCGTTACATCTTCAGCCTGCAGCGGGATCCGCCACCGGATTGGCCGAGACGCGACACGGTGGAGTGGACCTCCCCACCAGGCTAACATGTATGATGCTTAGACTAGTTTAGGGTCCAGCTACAAATAGGAAAGGAATGGAACGGACCAACCCCACCGACCGACAAGGCCGCGGCCTCAACAAAACCCAGAAGGCGAACAGGACAACCACCCGCGTAAGCTGATCAAAGTGGGTGGAAGCCTGGGAGGATCCATGAATCAATCATCCATCACACCCACTGGGTCCTGGGGCCTGGCTAGGAACGGCCACCACCGCCCACCAACCCACGATCAAACTGGGGGGGACAGTCCGAGTCCACGGTCTGGCAAGGCGAAACCTCCTTACTACCAACTAGTCGAGTGGATCTTCACGACGGAGGGGGAGGGGAGCCAAATGGGCACGAGTGCGTGGAGGGAAACTCTCGCACCCCCTTTAGTAGGGGTCACAAGGCCGGGCACGGCGGGCAGACTTGGACGCCCGGGACCGTAGACCTGCTTTTGCTCTGCTTTACACAACTCTGTGCTGAATGGAAGTTGATCAATGGTACGGAGTAATCAATCAGTCAATCAATCAATCGAGCCATCCAGGAGGAAAAAGAAGGCTCCGCGCAGACCCGATGGCGACGGCCAATGCCGCCGCCGTCGTGGCTGTACCGGTTTTAGTGCTGCTCTCCAGTTTTACGGGCCCTCTCAGACAGTCAGACTGGGCTTGGATCGACGAGGAGAGAAAGTTGAATTGCCAGGAGGCGGTGTGGGTGTGACAGGTCTTTCGGGTGCAGATGGCCCCACCCACACTGCATCCAGGCTGGCCCGGGCGGATTCCCCCCATTGGTTGCAAGCGGACGCGCAGGGAAGATAAATCCGCCCCCCGTGGGTGTGATTGGAGAGTCATCTGAGCAGGCACGCCTGGATGGGCGGCATTTTCCTTCGTCAAGAACCGCCCGATAGGTCCTGGCCGGCTGGTCCGGGGGCCTGGTCGCCTTCCAGACTTCCAGCCGCTGGGACTGGAAGAAGGAAGGGGCGCACAAATGAGCTCATGGCACAACCCCCCCGGCGATTGTATCAGCGCCCGGATGCCTTGTTGGGTGGTAGCAATGAGGCTGGAGGGAGAAATGACTGGTTGAGGGGTTCCTTTGCCCCACCGTCCGTGTCTGAAGTTCTGAACTCTGAATGCAGGACGGGAGGGAAGGATGATGGTCAGTCGCCCGGTCTGATTATGGTTTCTGGAGTTGTGACAGGGCACGACCGATCCCCAGTCTCCAGGATCTCCTACCCAGAGGTACCAACCACTGTGTCATACTATGTCGTAGTAATCCACCACCCGTTCGGAGTACGGAGCACAACGCGCTGGATCTTCGGTGAGTGAAACCTGAGGACACCACCGGGGTTCAGCCGGAAAGAAAGTCAGCGGTGGCTCATGGCTTGGAGGCGTGTACACTTTCTACACAGTTCCCGAGGCTGTAGTATAGGGGAGTGGTCGTCTGTACTGCCAGCTCACGACTCCACCACAGACATGCCTACAGTTGGTTACTCGAAATGGTGATGCTGGGACAAAGTTTGAGGAGGCCACCATTGTTAATCTGCCCATGGGAGTCCAGGGCCTCATGGACCAGCTCTGACTAACAAGGGCGGGTGGTGGAGGAGGATTCGCAGCCGAAACGAATGGATGTCTATACGAAACATCGAACCAAACGGAGCAGGCTGGATGGGGCGCGTCCCCAAAATGACGAGCATGTCTGCCTGAGACCTGAGTCCTTCAGTTCCTCGCCTTGCCTCGCAGCCAACGGTGCAACCGTTTGCCAGTGCCATACACAGTACTAAGGTTAGACCCCATAGGTAGACCCCATAGGTAGAGAGGCTGGAGCATGGACACTCTGGACAGACCTCACCGTCTTTTTCCCGTTGGCAATGAGGATAGCCCCCGAGGAAGATATCCAACACAGCGACTCTGTCCCAGACTAAGGTTAAGGGACCAGCGACAACATCCGTTCCAGCAGGCGCCTTCTGAATCATCCCGTACACGACAAGAACAACGATCCAGGGATTCGACCCGATGCGAACGACCGACCGACCAGCGACCCTGCTGGCTGCTGGTCGCTGCCAGTGCAACCGAACTCAATAAAGTGAGGCAAGGGCGCCGGGGCCAATGACGGCCCAGTTCGTCCGCTTCGAGAATATCGGATGACAGCCATGGCGCGTACTGATTGGCTGCTCTGCTGCCACGTTTGCTGTCCGAGGGGTGGGCGGTGGGGACTCGGGCAGCCAGGCCCGCTGACCATTGGTTGGCGGGAACGCATTGTCCATGTTGCCATGCATGGGCGCGTCGACGAATCGAGGCTGGTGCACGGACTTGCCTCCTTTCTTTCCTACTTTCATATGCTTTCCACCTTAGTTGTATACACTACTCCGGGAACAGGACACCCTCCAGCTGCATCATGCACTATATAAAGCAATCCGATCCACCAGCCCCATCACCACTGAACCAAAGACATTGTTCAGACAACCGTACTCCATAGTCAAACAACTCTCTACCCAGGTGAACAACATCATCATACTTAAGAACATAGTAGATAGTCAAACTGTACCACCTCGGAGAATTCACAATTGGCCCCATCAACAAATATCCAGCCTACTTCAATCAATCTTAGGTGTCTTTCGCTTCGCCCTATTCTATTAACCGCCCAAACGCCAGCCTCATACGTACTATGTACTATCTACGACCTATGACCTATGCATATCGGGAATTGCTTTTGACAGTTGCCCCTCTCGGCAGCCAATGGCGCCGGGCACTGAGATTGGGATCTGCGGTGACTGAATATGTATTGGACGGGTAGGAGATGATATCAGCTGAGGGTCTTGCCTATTAGGTATATTGATTACCTATATACCTGGTGCCCACTAGATAGATGCCGAGGTACATATTTGCCTACTTACTACTCCGTATATGGTACTGTGGAAGTAACTGCAGGCGGCTCATGTACGGAGTACAGCGTGGCTATGTACATGTATGGAGTACATAGGATACCGTGTACTATGTAGAGAAGAATTGCGTGGGTTGCGGGTTGTGGGCTGTGCTGTACAGACACATATTATACTTTTAAGAATGGAGTACATGTATGTCGGTATGTATGTAGGTGATGGGGAGAGGTATGTATGCTATGCATATTTGCCTTATTCACCGTATCCATTCTACCACAGTAGTATGTATATCCACTTGTTCAGCCATTCATAGGTGTTCTACTCCGTACATACTTTGTACTGCGTATATTTACTGGTAAGCAACTGAAGAGGGAATATAACATCACTCAAAGTAGACAGCATAATATTTGTGACACAAAAGTAGAGAGAAGGCCCAGTAAACATCCTCACCTAGCCAGTCACTTGTTGTTATCACAATTATGAACGCAAGAACATATCATAACATCAATCACATGCACATATACCTGTAAATACTTTCATAAATTATCCCCATTCGACTAAGAACAACATAACAAGGCAGGTATGTACTATAGTAGACAGATAGAACAATGTACATTTAATCAAACAACCCATCTATCCCCTACCCACACCCTTACTCGAAGATGGTACATAGCACCGCAAAGTATGATGATCCAAACAAATACACCATTCAAGGAATGATTCCATGATATCATTAATCCTCCGAATTATCGCACCCTATACTAATCACATTACTATGTAGCACATATAAAGTATCCTATTCGCAATTCGCAATTACTAGGATGAGTATAGATCACCCATCCACCCCGCCTTGCTTTCCTTCATCGCACTCCTACACAGTACGGACTAGGTAACACAGAAGGAGATCTATACCAGCGATGGAATCCTAATGATGATGTTAAATTGAAGGCGAATCTGCTCCCATCTAACGATGATCAGTGCTCCACTTCCACATCACAACCACAATCTGTGCAGAGTCAAAGAATCAAGGCTGGCTGTTAGTGACTCACTCCAGCCCATTCCTCACACGCTAGTGGCTAGATCTTGTGCCGCAAATGTAGGCAATAAAGAGAGATAGGGCTGGATACACGGAGTGGAGTGGTATGGAGTGGAGTAGGGTAAAGTAAAAGCGAGTGGCTGCCTAGAGCCTCATCATCATGACCTGCTGATCGAGCAATGGATGGACTTCTAGAAAGGCATGGATCGATCGGGCTGTCAAGTCGCCTCCCGAGCGCGGTGGACCACGGACCCGGGTGAGAACGCCCCGTTTGCCACTGCGCGCGCCCCGGAAGGAAGCTCGGTCGGATGAATCCGCCGCCCTTTGTTGTTCGAGGGTTCGAGTCATTCTGTCATACGCTACCAGTGGCGAAAACTACTAGTACGGACTACGGAGGAGTCTACCGTGGCTGTGCATACCTGATTCATATCGTGAAAGCGAGGCAGTCCTACTATGACATAATATGTACAACGAGTGGCCGCAAGGAAGCTTCATCCATCATACCTTGGGCCGGCACAGAAAGGGATGTTTCAACGCCTCCGTCGGGGTGCACCGCTTCTCTGGGTTGAGACTCAAGCACCGGTCCAACAGATCCACAAACTGGGCCAGCTCTTTCGCCTCACTGTCCGTCATGCCCCGGGTCTCCTTGCCTCCCATCAGCCGGGTCTTCAGATCCCGCGTCGGCTTCTTGAAGTCTAGCACCCGCGTGACTGACCGCCCGGTGATCTTGTCCTCTTCCATGCTGAGGAAGTTGAGCATGTCATCGAAGTGCATTGGCGTCAGCGACCCGCGCCGCAGAAGTTTGGGCGGGTATTTGCCACGGCATTCCATGATGGAACGTAGCATCTGGTTGTTGTTCCGCCCCGTAAACAAGATCTTGCCCGTGTACAGCTCGAACAAGGTGCATCCAATCGACCACACATCGATCGCGTGATCATATGGAATGCCCAAAATGATCTCCGGCGCCCGGTAGAACCGACTTACGAGATACGGCGTGATCTCGTTCTCCGTCGCCGGAGACGCGGATCCCAGGTCGCAGACCTTGAGAATGTTGCGCTGCTCATTGACCAGAAGATTATCCGGCTTCAGGTCAGCGTGGAGGATGTTACACTTCCGGAGTAAGCTGAGCCCGAGGAAGATCTGCTGGGCGTAGGCCCGGATAGCCCGCAAGTTCAAACCAACATCGCGTCCGAATTTCTTCAAGACCTCACGCAGGTTCATGCTCAGATTCTCAAAGACCATGCAGAGATGTCCTTTGTGGTCGAAATGCCGCTCAAACTTGATCACGTGCTTCTTGTCATCCGGGTCGGCCTCGTGAAGCTGCTCCAGGATGCCAATCTCCTTCATGCCGGCCTTTTTCATCGTATCATTCTGTCGGATGATTTTGATCGCAACCAAGCCGCCAGTCTTGGAGTCGGTGGCGCGTACTACCGATGAAAACATGCCCTTGCCAAGGTTCTGCTGGACATGGTATCGCCCGTTAATCAACTCACCGAGCCGCACATTGTAATAGCCTTCCGGATCATCCCAGTTGTCCATCATGCTGATGTCGAGCTCCTTCGGCTGCGGGACAGCCGACTTGGCCGATGCATGCGTCGGCTGCGCGGTGTCCTGTGTGTCTTCAGCGAACATATCGTCGTCGTCATCTTCCGCGAACATGTCGTATGGGTCCTTCGCTTTAGGCTCGGGGGGTTGGACTGCGTCAGGCATCAGGATGTCCTGGCGGGAAGTCTGCGTTTCATCATAGGACGCTGCAGACAGCTCCTCGTTCACACCGCCAGTACCATGCCTCTTCTTTTCCGCTTTCATGTCCAAAGTAGGGTCGTAGTCAGCTGCAGATGGTTCGTCTTTATCTACACCGTTCACCGGCGCGTCGTTGTTCATTAGATCAGCATCTTTGCCTATTTTGAAGTCGGTGAACGACTCCCCTGGACTATCAGCAGGTGTCTGGGGTGCCGACAGCGGCGCTGCTTCTGTTAATGAACATGGTATTAGCCTCCAAACTAGTACAACGAGCTATGACTCCTTAGACTAACGAGGCGGCAAGCTTACCAGAAACAGCGCTGGTCGACGCAGCGGTATCAACGCTCGGGGTGGACGAATCTTGGCTGCCCCCAATGTGTAGCGCCTGCAGCCGCATCGGGGTGGCCTGGCCTCGGTATTTGGCCCGGATTGCCTCGCGCCGTTTGCGGCGGGCCTCTAATTGGGCTGCTTCGTCAACGGGCTCGGCGGGGATGTGCTCTTCTGGTGTCTCGGGTATTTCATTCACACTGGAAACGTCATTAGCTTGACATTGAAACCCAACATAGACTAACGACATACTTATCACCACGGGGATGAGAGGTTGCAGAAGCTGGCTGCACCTGAGGTTTTTGAGTTTCAGCATCTTGTTTAACACCTGGAGCGACGACTGGGGTGTTCCCTCGCTCGCTCACTGACTGTTCAATAGAAGGCCTCCTCCTGTGATTCCGTGAGGCAGTACTGTCCTCTCTCTGAGATTCCCACTCATCCCCTGAATACTGCTTGGGCTTGCGGACTTCGCGATATGGCGACCGGCTCCGCGTGCGAGCGCGTTTCTCTCTCCGGCGATCCGAGTCGTCACTGTACCGGAGGCCATCGCCATAGTTCTCCTCGCGGTCGTAGTCATGATATGGCCTAGCCCGTCTGTCGGATTGACCTCGTCCGTAGTATCGGCTGTCATCGTATCGGGAGCCGACGCGTCGGGGCGGGTCGTGTCGGTAACGCCGGTCGTCATGGTCATAATCATATTCGCGATCATAATCATAATCATCGTCCCGGCGACGCTTGTAACCTCTGTGGTCTCGGTAGGGAGAACGGGAGCGCGTACGCGATGGCGATCTGGTCCTGGTCCTTGATCGCCGATGGCGTGGCGACCTGCTCAAGGCGGGCGGTGACCGAGTCGCGGATGCAGTACTATCTCTGGTGGGACGGTTAATGTGACTGCCATTAAGAGGAAGTTTCGACGTAGTTGCCTTCGTCTCTGAACCTGATTCGATGATCTCACCCTCTGAAGGGGTCGATGGAGACTTCGACCTGCCTGATGCCATGGCTGCGATGCGATGCACACCAGGAGGGAACCCGGGAGTGAATGAACTAGAAAATGCGGCTGGCTCTTCAAGCAGCTTCAGAGACCGAACAAGTGAGGTCCGGTTAGCAAGAACGTTTCCGATAACGCGTGATTTGGGAGAGTGTTTGAGAAAGTCCAACCGGCTAAAGATGCCACGGCCCTTGCCCTTGACTACTGTCTCAAGAAAGCACGAGACAGATATGTGGTTTTTATGTGGTTTAACGTTCTTGTTTGGGGTAAAAGAGCTCTGGTAGTCCTTTCTGAGTTCAGAAAATAGACCGCGCCTTGTGTGACGATGGAACCGGGATGGGGAGATGAGTGGTGAGTGGGTGAAAGATGGAACGACGGCGGTGGAGGACTGACCTGCTTGGTGGAATGATGGAGGAGAGCCTGAGGTGATGCCGGGCGGTGAGCCCATCGCCGAGAATTTCCCCCCTAACCCCTTCAGCGCTAGTGCCTCCCCGCGGGACAATCGCTGATAAGCAGCCGATTTTTTGCGCCGCCCGATTCTTCCCCTCCTCACGCAGCAACGCCACTTTATCCCCTCTTTCTCCCTCGATCACTTATCTACCTACACAATGGGCGGTGCAAGCAGAGAAGGTAACGGAATTGCTGTGGAAATCTGACCGTGGTCGACAGAGTACTGACCATCTGTACAGGCGGCAAGGTCAAGCCCCTCAAGGCGGCCAAGAAGGAGAAGAAGGAGCTTGATGATGATGACCTCGCCCACCAGGCCAAGCTCAGAGCCGGTATGCCCTCGTGTTTCGCCGATATAGATCTCGTGCTTGCGATGCTAATCAGTCCCGTTTATACAGATGCTAAGGCCAAGAAGGAGATGATGGAGAAGGCCAAGGGCAAGGGCCCCCTGAACACCGGTGCTCAGGGCATCAAGAAGTCGGGCAAGAAATAGTCGGACCATGGGGATCATCAAAGCATGTTCTCACGAGATACAACGAGCTACGATCCACGAACGCAACGTGGAGGATTCGCATTGGCATGGAGCACTATTTTCCTGAGCAACCACTTTTCTTGATACTTATTTCTCTTCAATAATGCACCTTTCGTCATTCACAAGTAACATCCATAAAAGAACAGAACAGAACAGAATACCCATTGGCTTCCATCCTACAACACGCAGAATCATCCATATCATCAATCACCAGCATCGGCTTTAGGATTAAGAGCCTCCCAACAAGCGGAAAGGGTATCATTGCGCACTGCACAGTAAGAAAGAAAGACGCCCCGCCGGCATCGTTAGAAAGAAGTAAACATGAACCTGCTGTATGCTGCGCAGGGGTATTCGCAACGCTGAAAGACACGACCCGGCCACTATCCAGCAGCAGGACATCTGGCCAAACAATAGCGCAAAAGATATAATCATGGCAATGACAAGAGAGGGAAATGGGAAGGAAAGGAAGGCTCAAGTGATACCCAGAAAGAGAGTTCAAGAAGCCATGACTGATGTTCAACTGGTCACCCGTTTGACCCAGAGGCTGGAGCCCCCACCGAACCCAAGATCGTCGCGCTTCTTCCAAGCCCTGAACAGCTTCAGACCAATCTCGTGCTCCTCTCTCTTGATTTCAGCCAGTTCGCTTTCTAGACTGGCCACGGTCCGCTTCACTTCGTCTCTGGCAGCCATGTCGTAAGCCACGGAGCTCGGCTGGATCACTTGAGTTAATTCATAAATTATCGTATTGACATTCGCTTTGCGGCGCGCCAGGGTGTCTCTGCGAGCTTCCAGCGTCTCGATGCGGTTCTGAACTTGTTCCTGCGGCGTAACTTGTAGTTGATCCTTGGGCGGTTCGGCTTCAGGGGCCTGAGAAGGCGTGGGCTTCCTGGTGGGCTTCTTCCCAGGCGCAACAACGCTAGGTACCGGGCGTTTTCGAGACATGATTGATGGAAGATGTTCGGTGGACTGAGATGCGGCATCTATGCTACCGCGCGCGCTGCCGATGGAGCTGCCTGTTTCCGTGGGCTCATAAGTAGTTGCACTGAACCGGCTCGCCGGCTCTTCGGCCAAATCATCGGTGGTTAATTTTAGATCAGCCAACGATGACTTCCAGTCCGGCTCTGGAAAATCAACACGAGGTGGCTCAGCAGTGCTAATGCTAGTGGTCAGAGCGGGTCCCTCGGGTGTTCGTGTTCGGAGGTTATCCCTGCTTGTCGCGTGTTTAACCTTCTCCGAAGCCTTTGGTCTGGGGTCACCAGCTGTGATAGTGGTCACGACAGTCGGAACGAAAGCGCAGGCAGCAGCATAATCGGGAGTCGCGCCGTTCATTTCTCTCAACCTATCATTACTTCGCGCCATGTGCACACGTGGTGGAGATTTAGCTCTCGGTCTTTCCTGGATGGGGGTCACTATCGGAGATCGTCCACTAGGTCCCTTCCAAGGCTCGCGCAAGCCGGGTGGAAGCGTATTTTCCGTTTTCGATAGCCGCGTGCGTGGTTCCGATGGTTTCTTTTTGGCATTGAGATGGTCCTTGCCCCAGCCAAAGATGTTTGCACTGTGGGACGATGGAGGCTTTGCTGTGATCTCCGTGCGAAAAGAAACACTGCCAGGGGTATTCTGACCAGGTCTGCTCAAGTCGCCAGGCGACAGTTCGCCTGAGAAGTCGTCCCATCTGGTCGTGTGACCTCTTGAGGACTTTGGCGTTTGTAACCGGTCTGCCTGAGAGTCGGCGCGTTTGCGCAAGACGGGCAACTGACTGGCAAACTTGGTGTTTTCCTTGTTCTCCATTGACCCGGCGCTTAGATCGTAGGTGAATTCGTCCTCTATTGGCGAAACACGCGAGCTGTCGCGACTCGCTGGTGGGCGACCGAAGGAAATGAGCGAGTCCGGAGGTGAAATGCTGGCACTCTCAGGTCGGCCTAGGTCGTGACCAAAGGTGGCTGGTTCCAGGAGATAATTATGTGACAAACTGATAGAGCGATGGTGATACGGGTCACCACTCGCAATGTCCAGAGCATGGGAGGAGGCGACCCGTCGACCCGTGTCGGGGTGTTGTGCAGGAAGGAGCGAGTCCGTAGTAGGGTTGCTGGAACGAGTCAGAGAGCCCAGTGATAGTCACTTTAAAGAAAAGAAGGAACGACTGACCGTGCGATTGCCGGGCGAGTCCTGGAATGTGCCAGGTTGTCAGTGCTCTGGCTGCCACGAGCGGGGGACAGAGAGCGGTAGGCACTATCATCCAAGGTCATGTCGATCAGGGTGGGATTCCCGATCACCGGCTTGCGCGAGCGATGGAAAGACATTTTCCCCCACATCTTGTCTACACAGTATGGATTTTGCGCGTAAAGTCTGTAGCCAAAGTTCCCCAGGTAAGTATCAACCCCGCGAGGCTAGACTTGGAGTCGAATTGTCCGGAATGTGACCGGTCTTAGCACATACCTCAAAAGGAATTTCTAGAAAGGAATGAAAGGGCCAAGCAAGGAGTGACACAAAAACCGTTGATGATTAACATAAAAAAGCAATTCGGTGAAGATGTAGGTGCGCTTCATGCAGCTGACATGCCAGCACGTCATTCGAATGAAGCAAAGATGGATCAAGCTCAACAAGACAAGAGAAGGGGAGAGAAAGAAGGAGACCAGCTGATGGGGTGAGCGGGTACTAATTAAAAGCGGTGGTCAGTTGTGATAACAACTACAGGCACTGAACGAAGGACAAAGCGGAGGAAAATAATAGGAAGAAAGCTCACGGCCAACGGCAATCGGCCCCTCCTCAAACAAACCGGTTTGCCTGCAGGAGGCAGAGAAGAGAATAATGAATGGATGAATGAATGAATGAATGGAGCAGAATGGATCCGAATGGGCACAAGGAGAAACCAACTGACAGCAGCACCCGGCGCCGGGGGGTCCTGTTTCAGAATCATTCGGTTAGTTCACGACGGGCCTCCATTCTAATTTTAACGGTCCCATGGTCGAGAGCAGTCCAAACTCCATCGCAATTAGAGAATCCCCATGTTTGCGGTCTTAATTATAGTAGCAATTAGCAATTAAATCGCTATCCTCCGTCGCACGATCTGACACTTCCGAGTGGTTCGGCGCAGTTCTGTTTGATCGTTTGATGATCCTTCTCTTTGGGTTAATCATCCGAGTGTAACTCACTAATTATCAGCAAACTAGGACGGACTACGGAGAACTCCATAGTAAACATAAAAGGGACGGAGTAAACAAACCTCCATCAGACTGGATACCTGACCATCCAGGCATTCACGGCACGTGCCGATAAACCTCCCGTACCGGTATCTGTACCGTACCGACCGCGTCTCCGCACGCATTGGCCCTATTCTGATTGGCCAACCTCCTCAACGTCGTCATAATCGCGATTTCCGCCGTCTCGCCGACATCAGCGTCATCATCTTAATTTCATCTCAACCTCCCAGGTACTTCTGTCTACAACATCACCCATTCACATAACAACTATTCAACCACCATGTCCTCTCCAGGTACGCCGATTCCTCCTCACGCCTAAGCTTCAAACTAACATCTATTCACCCTAAAGACTCAGCGGTCCCGCCGCCCGCCGAAGTGTCAGTTCCCACCACCTACCTACCTACCAACTTCGACTCACCCCCCCCAAATCAACCCCTACTAACCCCCTCCAGCATGACAATCGCCTCCCCAATCAACCTCATCCTCCTCTCCCTCTTCGTCATCCTCGTCTACCTCCAACTCCGCCCCAAAGCCCCCGTCAGCCTCCCCAAGGGCCCCGCCCCGGTCGTCTTCCGCACCTTCACCCCAACCACCCTCCTCCCCTACAACGGCGAAGGAAACCAACCCGTCTACCTCGCTGTCCGGGGCCGTGTCTTTGACGTGACTCCGGGGAAGAACTTCTACGGACCAGTATGCCCCCGCCCCTTCCCCGTCCAGTATCCCAAACATAGCGGAAAGGCAAGGAAATTAGAACAAACTAACATGGGAAATAATGTACAGGGCGGACCGTACGAGAACTTCGCTGGTCGGGACGCATCCCGTGGTCTGGCTTGTCAGAGCTTCGATGAGGAGATGCTCACGAAGGATCTTAAGGCGCCGTTAGATGATCTGAAGGATCTGGATGCCGATCAGTTGGAGAACCTGCAGTCTTGGGAGGAGCGGTTCTCTGAGAAGTATTTGGTTGTGGGGAAATTGGTGGCGGAGGGGGATCCCGAGGCGGCGAGTGCGTGAGGTGGATTGTTGAGATTGTGTATGGTTGGAGTGTGTGTGGGAAGTGGATTGATTGAGTAGGGTAGATGTATGGAGTAGGTTTGAGGATATTGATATGGTTGACCTGTGAGTGGGATGGTCACGTGTGTTTACTGTTCTAAAAGCGTGATGGTGAATGAGACATGCCTTGGTGGGACAATATGTTTAGGAACGGGATCTTCGGTATTGGGACCCCGCTTATAGCTTGCCAGATTTCAGGACAGGTGTACCATTGGACAATTATAATGGATGGTTTGGAATTTCTCAAAGACTAATACATTAAACCAGAGTTCAGCCTCCCCTGTCCAGCTTTTGCACCTCGCAACTAGAAACAAGTATCATAGACCGTCTCAACCGCATAGTGCAGTTATTATGTGATGTCATAAAGTCGTATCCCACGAACAACGCCCAGCCGGCAACATGAACATCAAGAAATCAGATTGAGTTATAGCTCGACACGGAGGCTCTCGGCCGTATCGGAACCCTTGGCCTGCGCCTTCTCGGCGGCTTCCTGGCCTTTAGCCTGAGCTTTCTCAGCAGCCTCTTGGCCCTTGGCCTTGGCCTTTTCAGCGGCTTCCTGGCCCTGGGCTCTACCACTGGACGCGCCAATCTTCAACTGATCCAGAACCCACTGGCTGACATCTTGCAACTTAGCAAAGATTGTACCCTGAGGGCTTGAGGTGCCGTATCGGAAGTACTGGGCGTTCCGGCGAGCTGCCGCGCGGAGTTCGTTGATGCCAGAGCCCTGGTAGACTGGGATGCCGTACGAGTCAAGATACGACTTGAGGTCCGAATGAGTCCAGGTGTCAAATGCGGAATCCTTGGCTGCGTCGGTGGCCTGCGCCATGTAGGAGGTAGCAGATGCAAGATTTGTTCCTCCAGACTTAGAGGCCTTGGCGTAGGTGTCCTGGGCTTGCTTCACAAGCTCGTCGCGGGTAATATCCGCGCGATGAGAAGCCTTGGCGTTCATGGATGACAGATACTTCCTAGAATAATGTTAGTTCACAACTTCAAGAGATGCGATAGCTGGTAGGTCTGGTCTTACTTCAGGTGCTCGGTATCCCAGGTATCAAAGGTCCAGGCAGTCCAGCCAGTGGCTGCCTTGTGGGCGTTGAGCCTCACCTTAGCGAGCAGCTCATCGCGCTTGCTGCTCTGAGGCACAGGAACCCCGCGGGCATCAAGGAAGGCCTTCAGACGCGAATCGGACCAGGTGTCAACTGCCGCATCAAATGATTCCTGGGCCTTGAGCTGCGCGTCATCGGTGGCTTGGGCGTATTGGTTACCTGCCCTAGATGTAGCGGCACCGATGATTTCAGTAGCGGTGGAGGAAACGGTGGCAGAAGCCTCAGACGCCTGGCTGACCAGAGAAGCGCGATGCTTTCTAGCTAGAGCCACCAGCTCGTTGCGTCTAGAACCTTGCGGCACCTTGACACCATGCTCATCGAGGAACTTCTTCAAGTCGGAATCAGACCAAGCTTTGAACAGAGCATCACTCAGAGTAGCCTGCGCAGCTTCTGCGGAGGCAGACGCGGAGGCGGCGATGTTCTTCGCATGCAAACTAGCCAATCGAGCATTTCGGCGTACGGATGCAATAAGCCTGTCCCGCGTTGTGGGCTGCGGGACTGGCCAGCCACGCTCATCAAGCCATTCCTTCAAATCAGACTCGCTCCATTGCTCATAAACCCAGTTACCAGGGTAAGCAACAGCCTCCCCAAGCTTGTGGGCGATCGTCTCGTAGTTCTCACGGGCAGTCTTCAGAAGAACATCACGCTTGCGTGGCTGAGGAGCAGGGACGCCATGGCGATCGAGGAATGCCTTCAACTGAGAGTCGGACCACCTGTTCAGATGTTAGCACGTGCGCGGTTCATTAGATCTAGCTTGCATTCACTCACGTGTCGAAGAGCCATTCTTTGGCATTATGCCAGTGATCAGTGGAGTGCTCAGCAGCATGTCCCAAGGGCTTCTGCACTTTGGTATCCCAATTGGACTTCACTAGGGTCTCGAGATCTTTGCGATCGGCGGGAGAAGGGTAGGGAATGTCTAAAGGATTTGTCAATGCTATGCATCGAGGACGCCGGGGGGGGGGGGGGGGGGGGCTTTCTATCGTACCATGATCGGAAAGCCACCGTTCTAACTCCGTTTCATGCCATTTATTGTAGACTAAGGTGTGTTAGTGAGTGACGCAACTCTGAAGAAGACCAAATGAAATGACATCAATTGTAGAAGGTATAGAGTAAACATACCAGCTTTGCTGAACCAGCTAGATGCTCCAACCGCCTCAGCGGTTGCCAGAGCAAACACCAAGCACGAAGCCAAATGTAGCTTCATCCTGGCGAGATATAGAACCTATGTTGAGCCGCTGCGGTTATTGTTCACTTCTCTCCGATGTTAGCTCGTTTAGCTCTAGCTCCCGGCTCTAGTATGGCAACTCACAATAGCAGGTTATGATAATCTGGAGAAATTAAGCAGGAGAGATTAAGAAGCAGACATCCCGGGATGAAGATATTTATTGGTGACCGTAGAAGGGAATCAGGGAGGCGGCGCGGGATGAGCATCGAGTGACGTATTGCTGGGAGAGAGCTGGCCATCGGCCGTTCTGGCGTCATCGATGATTGAGTGGCCCATGGTCTTCCCCGCTGGATTGTGTAAGCGTAGTAGTACTAACTACTAAGGTTTCCCCGCTGCCGCGTGAATGGACACGACCTACTCGCTGCCCGAGTGCTTTGTCCTCCCGGCCTGGGTCAGGTAAAAGATGCAAGACCCAGAGAATGTTCGGAGGATGCCGCGACATGTCGAGTTATTCGACTGGAAGGATCCCCCCAATGGCAACCCCGATGCAAGGCACATGATCTACCGCTAACTCTTTAGGGCGAGCGGGCCCGCCTTGCCGGTTTGGGCGATGCGGAGACGGCGATAAGGAGAGCCAACAACAACAACGCCGGCCAGCCCATCCCCAATCCATAATCCTCCGGCACCATCAATCCAGCCGTGACAAGTCATCTCATTCATCCACTCGTCTTCGGGTCCAATCAACGCGCGCGTGTGTTGGTATGAGAATGTTGTTTTAGAATCCAATAACCCACTGCTGTCTCTGGCCTCCTCCGCCTGTTCTTAACCGCCCCCTATGCACGGGGCATAAAAGTCCAGCTGTGCTCGACGACCCCGTTCGCAGAATAATTGACTCTGCTTATCTGTCTGGAACAGTATCTCTGTCTGGTGACAGAATTACCTCGATATAGACATTACTCTGTACGCAGTCTCGACATGGATTCCTTGAACCCGCAGTGCGAGCATCTGGCCTCGCCCGAGTATAAGAACTTTATCCTGTCCATGTATGCTGCCTTTTCCTGACTCTGAAGGTCATCAAGCAAGTCGCACAAGCATTAACCAGAGCAGTCTCATCGTTTTTGGGATCCTCCTCTCTTACACCCCCCAGCATGTTCGCATCATCACGATGAAGAGCTCCTTCGGCATCTCACCGTACTTCGTCCTCCTTGGAACAACGTCCGGTTCATCCGCCCTGGCAAATGTCATCTCGCAAGAGCAGAGTCTACAAGACATGGCGTGCTGCAGGGTCGTCAATGGTATGGGCTGTTTTTCAGGGATACTGGGTATCCTGCAGGTTGGGACGCAGTGCCTCTGTTTCTTCATCATGTAAGCTTCCCTAACGACCAGGCCACCACCACGCAGCCGTTTGAAACTAACCTGAAATCCTCCTCGCCAACAGCCTGTTTCTCTTCGTTCTGTTCTTCCCCAGAAATACTTCCCATCTTCCGAAAAACAGCCCAACCTATCGCACCGCCCTAATTGTAGCCGGTGTCTGCATCGTCCACGCTCTAGTTATGCTCATCACCACCATTGCAGTCGGCTACACCCGGGCATCTTCGCTCCAGCAATGGTCCAATTTTTGTGGCATTCTGTCCGCCCTCCTTGCCTCAATCCAATACTTCCCTCAGATCTACACCACCCTTCGACTGCGCTGCGTGGGAAGTCTCAGCATTCCGATGATGTGCATCCAGACCCCCGGCAGTCTCGTCTGGGCAGGCAGTCTAGCTGCCCGACTGGGTCCGAAGGGCTGGAGTACCTGGGGTGTCTTGATCGTGACGGCTTGCCTGCAGGGCACGCTTCTATGCTTGGGAGTCTTCTTCGAATTCCTGGGACCCAACCGGGGTCACACCCACGAGCATGACAAGGACGCCACTGCAAATGGTTCCGTGGAGGAGCACGGACAACATGAGGACTTTGATCAGGATCAGCCTTCTGAAGAGACCCCGTTGCTCCGAGACCAGTGACATCTATTCCGTTATCAGGGGGGTTGACAATCAGCATTCATTTCCAGATGCTGTGTTCGGTTAAATTGCAATGCTGCAGATGGATGCATATGATAGTTCCGCATGATCTGTGCTGTTTCAACGCCTTGTATACCTACCTCCCTTCCTAGACTATACTTCTTGGCTACAATATGACAACGGCTGCTGGAGCAGCTATTCAAAACAGACACATCCACTTGGCCCAAGACTAAGAAAATGGAGTAGCAAGATAGATGTTTTCTCTAATCCAGGGGTAAATGACGGCTCAAATCCACGACAGGGATCAGACTAAATTGAAGCAAGAGAAATATGTATATATAGAGCAAGAGAAAGAAAAAGAAAGTCTCTCACAGAAAATGGGGTAAACGACAGACGACAACAACCAAAAGCATGTCAATCCTCTTGAATTCATTATCTTCATCTCACAAACTGCCTACTCTAGGCCCATCGGCCCAACCAATCATCGCTCCTTCATCACACTAAACCTCAGTATCCGTCACAATGCATTTAACCCAGGATCAGGCGGAAGATGTCGTTGAAGACGAAGTAGCTGCCAGCACCATCGGGCTTGAGAGTGAAGGTCTGGGTGTAGTTCATGGGGCGCTGCTCCTCGTCGATCTGAAATAGAAAAGAACCCAGTTAGTCCCAAATAATAATACATTCAGGAAGAAGCATCTCCCAAAACAGGTATATTGTACTAAGATGGACGGAGACATACCAGAAGAGCACCGGTGACCATGACAATAATGCTGTTCTCAATGGAGGGCTGAGCATCCAGAGTGGAGATCTGGTGCTGGACCTTCTGGAAGGCAAGGCTCTGTATGGTTGGATCGCAGGTGTCAGTCAAGGAATCTGGTTCGATTTGATGCTGCGTTGTGGCAGAGGACTAACCAGCAACTTCTCCATGATGGGCTGGACACCCAGGTGGGAAGAGGTCTCGAAGGTGAGCATGGACTCATTGCGCTGTGATGGAGATGCGTTAGTTAGTGGTGGTGGATGTAGGGATTGCGGGGTGGTGGTAGTCAAGCGTACGTAGAGACCGGCCAGCTGCTCACGGTTGCTGTCGAAAGTATTGTAGTAGAACTGCACAAACTGCTCTGTTCGGATCGTTATAGGTTAGATTGAGGATGGTTTGGGTCCGATTGGGCATCTAGGATGCCAGGATGTGGGATGGGGGGGTTGACTATGCGACGGCGCATGAAGTCATCCCCTACTCCACGGGGGGTGGTCGGTCGGGGAGGGAAGTGACACGTACGAGCGATGTTCGAAAAGTCTGGGTGTAAGAGGCATTGCGTTAGCGTTTATCATGTCAATTGTGTGAGGATATCGGTGTGTGGTTGCCGTCGAGGGGGCCCAAGAGCCTCACGGAGGGGCAGCAAAACAACAGATGGGAGGGGCAGGCGTCGCATAGGTGAGAGCGATGGCGCAAGAGGGTACTTACCGGCCATTTTGACGGTTGTGGGATTTGCGGGTCTAAAGGAGATAGAGACAGCGGAGAAGAGGCAGTGGAAGTGGGATAGATAGGAAGGGAAGAGTTGAGGTTGACATCAACATCAAAAGTATTTCCGTCGCGAGGGGAATTGTGGGGCTCCCGGCGTGTCAGTGCCTTAACCTGTAAGGCAGCGAGCCTGTCACTTTTCTGACTCGGAGGGTGAATAATCAGGAGGATCCTTCAGGAGACTACGCCATTAATGCCGCATGGTTCATGGCTTCAATTCTGGGCTCGCTTAAAATCCGCATTATATGACAACGAAGTTGTACCCAGACATCATTATAATATAGATAGATCGTTTAACATCACCCTCCAATTCCATGCCCTCAATCCGAGTCCGAGTCCGCAAACATGTCTTCTGCTCTAGGTCGGGGTTTGCGGGCTGGGGGGTGAGGTTCTGGTTGGGCGGAGGGCTCGGCTGGTTTCTCAGGCTGCTCCTTCAGGCCACTATCCTCCTCGGGGGGTTCCTCTTCCAATGGCTCCCCATCCGGCCCTTCCAGGTCACTGTCTTCCATTGGCTCCCCATCGATATCGCTCATGGATTCTCCATCAAAGTCTTCGGCCCCTGCAGACGCAACATTCTCCTGGTCGATATCCATCCGATGAGGATCGGTTTCCGGAGCTCGTCCGGGGTCAAACTTCCCGGAGGAAGCATCTTCATCAACTGTCTTCCAACGGCTCTTGTTCTTAGAAAACGCACTCGCAGCCCGTTCGGCCTCGGCCTTCTCCCTCTCCTCCTGCAGTTCCGCTTCCGTGAGTGGTGGCTTCTCAAAGATCTGGAAGAAGTGCTCCTGGCTTGATTGCGGGAACACACACCAGCCTTCCCACAGATGCAGAAGAGAGCCAACGCTGCGTTTCCACTTTTCGGCCCTCAGTCGTCCCCACCTCAAGTCTTTTTCGAGTCTCCCGAGATGCTCAAATACCTGGTGTATCTTCAAGGCAGACTCAAAAAGCTGCCGGTAACGCCACGCATGGCGCACGCCGCTCGTGGCAGAAGAGGAAAGGATATCTGATACAAGGTAGAGGCCAACTAATTTGGCAGAAGATAGATCCAGAGTCTCTTTCATGGATGCCCGCCCTTCCTCGGCCGGGTTGTCGTTGGCCAGGTCTCCTGCTTGTTCTCGTCGAGCAAGACCTTTCTCTGCTTCGCGATCGGGATTAGCACCAGTGTAGGCGAAGGGATTGATGATGTTCGACACGATCATTTCCACGACTTCATCGGCTCCTGCACCCGCATGCTCGATGGCGAAAGCAGTAACTCGTGCAACGTCACCTTTCCGCAGCTTGGCATGCGTAGTCGGAAGTCGAGCAAGTAAATGGGTCAGCTTGGCCTTCTGCAATGGATTCATGTAGCCTAGCCCCTCTTTGTTTGCACCAGGCCCCTCGGCTGGCGGTGCCCCTCCCAGATTTCGTCTTTCATCCTCATAATCGGACATCTCCTCGTCGGAAGAGTCGTAGTCATCATCCGTCACAAACTCGTCCATGCGGGTTGTATATTCGAATTTAATATGCGCCTCCGGCGGAACCCAGTTTGCACCACCCTCGAAGATAGTCGATGGAGTCGGAGGCCTGCCTCGTCGGCTAGTAACAGGGCGGCTGTTCGTGAGGATTTCCCATAGTTTCCACCGGTAGTACACCCCACCAGCACTTCTGGCATTCCATAACCATGCCCATTTTTCGTCTTTTTGAACCACTGGTCTGCTCATCAGTAGTGCCTCGAACTCTGGGCCATGATTCAATAGATTCTCCAGAGTTTTATGGATCAGCTTTAGCTGTTTCAGGTCTGACGGTGCTTTCACCTCAACCTGTGTGGAAGGACCACCCCTCCCGTGTGCCGGTCCATACGATGATGGTGGCGCAAATCCCCCACGATGCAGCCCTGGTGGCGGAGCGCGATTCAGCCGCCCTGGGATATCAGGCGCTACCGACTTGGCGCCAAAAGGGAGAGAGCATGCCGAAGACAGGCCGACAGTGACCGGCATCGTCGAACCAATAGCGGCGGAGGAGAGGTGTCTCGAGATCGTCAAGTAATATCCCCATCCTAGGTATCTGTTCTGAAGAGCGCTAACCGTGCTATCAATGTCGGAAGCCGCAGATTCGTTTGCCAGAGTCACAATGGCGGCTACCGATTTCCGGTCGGTTATAGGCTGGCCCGGGGGGCGCAGGATCTTGACATTGTCCACAGTCAGCACGGATGGTATGAGAGACTTCAGCACCGAGGGCGATGTTCCCGGAGGGAGGGATGCTAGGTATAGCGTAGGTTTAGCAGCAGCTCTTTCAGCCTCTTTCGCATCACCGGCTCCTTCGTCTTCATCATCTGAAGCACGGAAAGCTGACGCCGCCGCAGCCGAACTGGGCGCGGCGTTATCAAAGCCCAGTATCCCTTGTGTTGTATCCCGAGTCCGGTGCTGTGAATGGGACCCTTCGTGGGTGCGCTTTCGAGAAATTGACGGCGGCGGAGGACCCAGAGTGCCGGGGCCACTCATGCGCGGGCCAGAGCTTGTAAAATGGCGTCTTCCAGGGCCTCCTCCAAAACCCGGGGTCTTGGGCGGAAACTTGTTCAATCTTCCATCACCGGAATGACGATCGGGGCCGTGGGAATCATCTTCAAACGACTTGACGAAGTCCTCATAAACCGCGGCGGTCTCGGCTTGCTCTCGGGCACGTTTGGCTTCGGCTTCGGCTTTCTGGCGTTCAAAGAGCGATTTCTTGGGGATTGCAGACAGTTTGGCCGATATGTCCGGGAAGCCTTTGGGCTTCGACTCGTCCGACATGGCGACCAAGCTTCAGCGGCAAGAAGCCTTCTGTTGGAGGGGTGAATATGAGAGAAGCGATCGGGGGAAGCTGGTCGGTCGGACTGGGCGCGGAGGCGGAGATAGAGCGGTTGCGGCCTGAGGCAGTCGTGCGTCACGGATCCATCCCTACTTGGACCCCCGTCTCCTGTCACTTGCACCTGCAGGTCTCCTACAAAGTATTGTTTGAACGGCACGAACTCTTTGTCGGATTCATAACATAGCTCATTTAAGTTAACCCCATTGATCTATTCGTCAGTAAATATCCTTGCCATGGTGCATATAGTTAGTGCTGTCAATCTCAGCATCATTTGATCAACTGCAACACTACCAGTAGGCTACAAATCTACTGCTTCAGAGCGAATTCTCGAGTTTGTGCATCGAGGAGAAGAAATTAAGCATCGAATAGGGTGAATCCAACATTAGTGCCAGCCCGATAGTAGCCTGTTCTCCCATGCCACTGTCACGGCTGGACCAACCCCCCGCCCCTTCCTTCTCTGACCTTATGGTTCAGCATTTTCAAGTCGAATGGTATCGCGTATATCTCAGCTGCCTCTTTCTAATGGCAAGCATGCCAGCCTTAATCTTATCAAGACACTCCCTCGCTGACTGGTAATATGAGGTGACAGGTGTCTCCGGAGTCAGTCAAACTTTTGACTCAACCTCACCCAGCATGACAGAAAGAACTCGCACTCCGAGCGGCGCCAGTCCAATCCGCAGCATCTCCGGCATTGGCGGCTGGGCTGCCTTCGAGCTAATGCATGTACTCCTTTGTGTGATTAAGACAGGTCCTGGAACATCAATGAGGTATCAGGCCCGATACATACGTACCTAACCAGGCCACATAGACTGTTGCAGCTATCGAGGTGTTTCCACTACATGCCTGATGCTTCCACTAGCAGCGGATTAAACCTGCTAGAGACGTTCACGTCGTATACCTCCTTTGCCTCTGGAATTGACACATCCAGCATGGGAGCAACTAGCATCACACCAGCGTCGTTTAGCAACACGTCCAGCCGACTTCTGCTTTAAATCAAGGGCATTCGACGCAGTCTGCGATCAACTTAGGGGATGTTATCTCTTGCGGCAGATTATCAACAACACCTCTCCTCAGTGATTTGGCTTTGATGGGAATGCGCGGCGTAGCGAAGACATAAAAGCCGCGCTCAAGAAATACGAGGGCCAGCGCAGCAACGCCTTCTTCGCTGCACCAGTTGTCAATGCTGTCCTCTTTGATAACATTGTTCGGAGCTCTCAATACCTCGACTTCGGCTAAGTACTGAAGAAAGTTTATGCACAGGCCGGTGAGGGATGGCACTAACCTGTACAACCCAGAACCATGGTTCATACAGGTCCGGGACCTGTATCGAGATCGGTCTGTCTGGAATGACACTGGACAGTCCCGGCGCTTTTTCTACTACTCCTGGCCACCAGTCACTCCCGAGAGATTGCACTATGCGTGGCCTCGCTCCTGGTAGTCAACCAAGAGGAACAAGGTATTTTACATCCTTTGTCAAGCCTCATCAATTGCGTGCCATGGCATAGATGACTTTGTTGAAGGGGTGGAAGTGAGTCTTCGACTTAGCCATCTGATAAATCAAATTAAACCAGAGAAAAGCAACGTATATGTGCTAAAGTTGGAATCACTTGACACGCCAAATATCTTGGAGTAGGGATGTGCTTCACACTACTCCATCCCCCACCTCCTAATCGTCGCTTCCACCTAGTACAATTATTACATTGTCCGGTTCTGACTCCTGATGAACTCCATATCTCCCGGTGGAAAGACTGCAAGAGATATATCCGTCATAAGCAAGGGATCCAAAGGGGAAACTGGCATATTGAACGCATTCGCTCACCTCCATGTCAAGTTGCCAGTGCAATAATACTTGCACCCATCGATGAAAATCTCGAGGCCCTTGAGCACGTCCAAGTCTGTCGAATATCGTATTCGGAGCCTCTTGGCCGTAGCATCAAGCTCGGTGATGGTGTGCCGAATGCCGGCCACGATATGGTCGACTGCCTTCTGCACTGATCCATATTTGGCGTACAGGATGGGTACTAGGCTCTCGGCACCTCCTTGGGCCTATGCACCGGGTCAGGTGTTGCTGCTCTCGCACTTTTATAAAGGAGTTATGGTGGTAGGTATAACTTACAATTTCCTTTTTAACCGACAGTAAGTCGTTAACACTATATATTGATTGCCATTGTGTTAGCTGCCTCTACTGCGCGGTCGTTGCCTTCTGGTCAAGGGACTTATGCAAGTGACAGAGGGACAACCTACTTGCAGATGTTCACATTGACCAGGTCCCATAGCGCGACAAAGTCTGCATCTTTGGTGACATAGGATGGGAGATCGGTGGAATGGCAGAACCTGCCGGGCCTTTAGCTCAACACTATCCAACTATGCAGTCTACATGAGAAAAAATGATGGGGTGGGGATCACACTGGTTGATGGCGAGCACCACTCGCACTGCGCTCGTACCGAGACGATAGCGGGAGAATTCGTCTATCGTCACCAGATATTCTCCCAAGCGCAGACGCTGTTCCGTTTCCGATTTTTCCATGAAAAAGCAGAATTCCTCTACAAAGGTTTGCCGTTGTTCTGTGGTCCGCATAAGTAAGGCTCTACCTCCGGTGAGAAGGGAAACCATACCGTAGGTGCAAGACTCTCGCAACGAGTCTCCAATGAAGTCGAAGCTGCTAATCACTTCATTACTGCTAATCATGGTAATCTTGGAATCATCAAGACCGAGTCGGTTCCGGACAAAAGCGAGAGTCTCCGCCCGATACTCCTGTGCCATATCGAAATGGTTTGCAAGGCTTCCCACGTCCGAGTCGAGCTCTAAACGAGATTATCAGATGCATCGAGAAGGGAAAGCAGAAAGGTTTACCATCGTCCCACATGAAAAGCTTCTTGCACGTTAAACCAATGCCAGTAAGATGCCCGGAGCACAAGGAAATGTCTCACCCACAGAGAAAGATAGGTAGCAACCAGAAGTTGCCTATATCCAGCACACGGCCACCATGTAGCGCCAAAGAGTCCATAATCGCCACCGAGCAGCTTGCGCAACTTGGGGTGGTGCGGGAAGCGACTACCGTTCGTCTCAGTATGAATCGCAGTCGGCATGCACCGGGCTAGGGGGTAGAGTCGATTGACCGTGCTAATTGACAGTGGGCGAGGGGAGTGACAGGGGTATACCTTGTCAGCATAAGTGCGACATCCTGGCGGGCTTGATCCAAATAAGGGTTCACTTTAAAAGGCCAATTGGCAAAGGCTGAGCGAAGCCCGCGGATGGTGAAAGTCTGATTATGGAGACTCTTGATAACTTCGGTCCGAGAGATGGGCGCCATTCTTTTGTCAGTCTAAACGACTCAAAGGATAGATCCCTCGCCGGGTGTATCGAGAGGCAGATAACCCGATGATGCTTCGAGCTCATCGAGGGCCATTTCATATACCGTCCGGAAGGTCCGAAGTGGGCTGGCGCATTTTCATTATCGATTGGCGAAACCAGCAAATGACGCAGACAAGAAATTATGCCTTTTTGAGCAATATGCGTCGCTTTCTTGGTGGGCAGAAATTAACTTACGTGAGATTACCGCGGTTCCCGGAAATCCGAGGGACTGGCTTCAAGAATGCAACTATTGTAAGCAGCCACTGCTGCTCCTGAACGACCTGGGGGAGGTGATTGGCCACGATCGCCATCAGTCCGCCAGGTACGGGACCTACAATCTGGTTTTTTTTATTCTCAAACCCGCCCAGTATATGTGAGCATGGTGGGGGCGATTCTGGACATCAAAGCATTAGGCACACTCCGGGATCATGCGGGACAACCCTAAAGGGGCCGGCCCGGCAGTGAGCCTGGGTTAGGATAACCCCTCATTCCATGTCAGCCTGCTGAGCCTGGAACACAGGCACCTATCCATGGGGCCACAGGCTCTCTCGGATGCAGAGTCGGAACTCGGAAATTAATTCTGAATATTCAAATCCTGACTGAGCGGGATGCAGGGCGGCGGCGTCAACGCATGGTGCGTGCATGGGGCAGTGTCACTGGTCCCAACTGCATGCCGAGCCCTACTCCGTACGGAGTAACTGATAGGCTTCATGAGGGAAACTAACCTACGAGTAAGGGCAGAACATCTTCTCATAAGCCTAAAAGCCTTGTGCATAGCGGCCAGTGGGGGCTAAGTAGCCAGCCAGTGCAATACTCCCTATATCACCAGCAACCTATTACTCCTTTTAATTGTCCGTAACACCAGCACTGTCTTCCTTCTCATGACTGATCAACCATAGTTATGGCTTCACCAGATTACTACGGCGGCCACGGGCCGGGCATTGTCGGAGTCAGCGTCTCATTATGTTGCGTAGCAACAATCCTCCTCGCCTTGCGCTACTACACCTTTTTCTATGTGGTCCGAAACAAAGGTGCCGCGGCGCTGCTATGGGCCACTGTTGCGTGGGTATGATTGTCTCTATCTACTATCTATCACTACCGGCATATCCAGTCTGTGTGGGTACCGGCTAACGTGGCGTGAGGATATAGGCCCTTGGGATCCCGAGTGTCATCCTGTACTGCCTCTCCGCATCCTACGGTCTTGGAAACCACATCACCATCGTCTACGATGCGCCAAAGCTTACCACGGCTTTGCTCTTCGAGTGGATCGCTGCCAACACCATCTGCTTTTCCGTTTGGTTCGCCAAACTCTCCACGGCGATCTATATTCTCGAGGTTCAGGGCCACACGAACAAAATTGGCAAGTGGCTTCTGATCGTCACGCTTAGCGTCAATGTAAGCCACTGCCCTCGCGACTCAACTACCACGCACGATTCGGACAGTGACTGACCGCCGACACAGCTCATTTGTTACGTCGGCACGATTCCGATCATCTTCACGCAGTGCACTCCAGCCGACAAGCTCTGGGATCAAACTAAGCCGGGCAACTGTAATGGGGTGTACCGTGCGTTTGTTTGGGCCACCTTCACCGGCGGTACGCATGATCCCACTTTTCCCCTTGTCTCTGGGATGCCTGAGTTCTAACACACATGGGCACAGCGTGGGGAAGTATGACGGATCTGATTCTCGCTTTCTACCCCAGCGTGATCATCTGGAATCTTCAGCTTCGGCTCAAGTTGAAGCTCATCATCTCCATCCTGATGGGCTTGGGTGTGGTCACCGCGGTGTGCAGTCTGATCAAGACCATCGAATTTGGTCGATTGGAAGCGGTTAAGGATTCTACCTGTCAGCATCTCCCTATCTTTCCCTCCAGCTACCTGAGCGCCTCGCTAACTATTTCACCCGTCTTGCAGACGAAATTGCACCACTGATGATCTACGGTATGACGGAGATGTGGGTGGTGCTGATCGCATCCAGTGCCGCCCCACTGTGGCCCCTCGTCCGTCGGTCCATTCAGTCCACCACATCCACCAGCCCACGGTCAGGGCCGAGTCCCTTCAACGCGTTATATAGCGTCTCGCGCAGCAGATTTTCCAAAACGAGCGGTCGGTCTAAGTACGGTCACACGTATTCGGAAGCCCTAAGAAGCATCGATGGCGATAGCCAAGATGGCATTGTCCCGACGGAGGGGATCATGTTGACTCGATCGTTGACCGTCAAGCATGATGCATGATCACGTTGGCGGAGTGTACTATGTAGGTGCCTAGTATTAGTAATATGCAGTAGCGCTTTCTTTTCCTTGGATTGGCAGTAGGAAGGTGCCGCCTGGTATCGACTTGACATGACGCTAGTTCAATCCTTCGTTCGTCCTCTCTCTTCTAGCTAGTCCTCTTTCCCGATCACAGCCTTTCAGAATCCCTCCACCATCCAATCACCTCACAACTCACTTGCCGCTTTCTGCACAATCCAAAACAACTCCTCCGGCTTACTCAAGAAAGGACAGTGACCGGAATCAACGGTCTCTGTGACAATCTTCCCCCCTGCATTGACCGCATCTTGCACCATGCTCTTCTGCAGCGGAAGCTTAATGGCCAGATCCTGGGTCGCATGGATATACAAGGTCGGGAGGTCTTTCCAGGGGGCCCCCGTGACTGCCCCCGAAGCCGCAGCCCAGTTATGAGTGACATTATCCTTGGCCAGGTCCTCAGCCCTGGCAGGTTCGATATCGTTGTAGAAGGAAGCCGGGGCATTTGTGGCAAACACGGTTCCATCACCATTATTGCCCAATTCCACGTCACATTGAAACCCGTACTTCTCAATCACGCCGGGAAGCGAGTCTCCCGGTTGGACGAGCCAGGCGCTTAGAAGAATAAGGCTGACTATGCCATTGGTGTTGGTGTTCTCGCTTGCATATAGATCCCGGGTGATGGCCTCGCTTGCGACCACGCCGCCGTACGAGTGAGCCAGGACGAGAATCGTGTGGCCGGCATTGAGGAGGTCTTGCGTGGCGCGGCGAACGGCCTCGACGTCCTCGGTTAGGCTTGCGGTGGGGGGACGCGCATCCTTGCAGGACGGGAGGCGCGGGCAGGACACTGTGAACCCGGCCCCCGACAGACGAGCGCTGAAATCATCCCAGGCTGGCGGGAGAAAATAGCCCCCATGGACGATAAGAATGGCGGTAGGTGTCTGGTGGGTCATTCTGAGATGTACGGAAGGAGAAAGACTGGGTTGAGGAGGGGACTGAGGAGAACAGCGAGAGAAAATCGAGGAGAATGTAGTAGGGAATCCGCGGGCAAAGAAGTAGCGTGGCAAGCTTATCTCCGGTTGCTCCGGGCTGACACCCTGAGCGCCGTGCTGACGCCGTGGGGGCCATGCAGAAAGTGAGCACTACTGCAGTGTAACATGGCCCGGGTTCAGCCAACAATGGCAGAGATCCGCAACGGCGACAGGGGGCACGGGATGGCGTATGCGCAGGGCGCAACTAAGGATCAGACCCTGCACGAGGTATACTAGGATCCTCTATGGAGTAATCGGACGACTCCTCGCGCCGAGGCCGGGGGGGGCGGATGCCCCTCTCAGGTTGTCTGCTTGGTGACCACGAGGAATGAACAGCCCACTACTGCATGGTCATCCAGGTTGGGGGCCAAACCCATTTACTATCCGTCTATTCACCAAGCGATAGGGATTTATAGCGTCGGAGCCAACGGCAATCCTGGACGCCCCAGGATGCTGAGTACGCCTTTGTCTTCAGTCTGCCAGTATGGCGGTTGCTCCCTTCCTGGTCCTTTGGTTCGTGGTCAGCTTCGTGCTCTACCAGGTATGGCTAGTGATCTATCGACTCTGTTTTCATCCCCTGGCCAAATTTCCAGGGCCCAAATTGGTTGCCACGACGTTTTGGTGGGAATGTATTCAGGATCTGTTTGCCGGGCAGGGCGGGGAATTCATGAACCAGGTGGAAGCCATGCATGATCGATACGGTAAGTGACTCGGACGATCCGCCTGGCGTACTGGAGGCACCCCTAAGCTTTTCATCCAAGGCCCTATCGTGCGGGTGACACCAGATGAAGTCCATATCAAGGACCCGGAATGGGCCACCGTCCTCTATGCTGGTCCTGGGCACGTATGCCTCCGTCCCCAAGAAGCTGCCTCCTCTGGGACTGACTACGACTCGGCCAATAGATCCGTGATAAAGACCCCTCCCTAGCGCATGCAGCAGGAACAGCAGATGGAAGTGAGTATTTGGAGATCCCTGGGACCGATAAAACCAAGACAACTGGGGTTGACGTAGGCCAGCCTTTGGGACAGTGTCACACGACATTCATCGACGACGTCGCGCCCCCGTCAGTTCATATTTCTCCAAGTCCTCTGTTGCCAAACACCTGTTCGACAAGATCTGGCAGCGATCCGAGCATATGTGCGATGTACTCCGAGAGCATCACCGTCGGGGAACTGTCGTGAGCGGCCGAGCCACCTTCCTGGGCTGGTCCAATGACAGTCTGCGAGAGTGTTCGTTTGGCGAGCGTCTCGACCTACTTGATGATCCGGCCAAGGCGATGGCTTTTGATGATGTCTTCAAGGCCTTTGCGGCGGTTTATCCCATTCTGAAACAGTGCGAATGGATGATTCCGTTCGCCCTGCAATTGCCTATCGCTCCTTTCAGGTATATCTACAAGCCGCTGGCGACGCTTCTGACGGTACATGTGGTATGTTCTCTTCCAGCTCGGTAATTTCTTGATCTAATCAGGCCGTGGGTGGACAATTCTAGAATATGATTGACCTGGCCAAGCAACATCGCAAGGAATATCTATCACAAAATTCCCCGCTAGGCTACCAGGGTCCGAAGGACCAGTTTGGAGCAACGCAAGTCTCCCAGCGCCAGCATACCCTCTTCCATGCTCTCACGGCTAGTAGTCTCCCCGAAGACGAGAAGCGACCGACAAGGATGGCACACGAGGGGTTTGAGATCCTTCTCGCTGGTAGTGACACTACGGCGCGCACAATGGGCATTGCCGCGTATCATGTCATGGCGAATGCCCCAATCAAGCAACGGCTACTTGAGGAACTGAAAACCGTCATGCCAGATCCGGAAGATACTGTGGAGTTGAAGGTCTTGGAGAGTCTGCCGTTTCTGGTGAGTCTGGCACCCAGGACGGAAACGCGATGGGGAGAAGAGAAAGCTGGCTGCTTGACGACCATTGGCAATTGACTGATGCTTTTCAGAATGCAGTGATAAAAGAGTCGCTTCGGATTGGCAAAGTCACGGATCATCGTCTCAGCCTGGTTGCACCATATGAGACCCTCCAGTACAAAGAGTGGACTATCCCAGCCGGGGTGAGTTTCCCTCCCTCCGTGTCAAGGCAACAGCAGATGAAGAGATTGGGCTATAACTGGATTCCGGGCTAACCTTGTCTTACTTCGATTTAGACCCGAGTTTCAATGACCCCAACGCGAAATTCCTACGATGAAAAGTATTTCCCAGACCCATATAGATTCGCTCCGGAACGCTGGCTCCAGTCCGAAGATCAAGTTGCCGCCATGAACCGGGTATTCATGCCTTTTGCACATGGCCGACGAGGCTGCTTGGGGATGCAGTATGTTAAGCGCAATTTCTTATCACAAGGTTACCAACATCCTTCAACATTGTGCTGACCTTCGTAGCTTTGCCCAGGCCGAGCTTCGAGCGGGACTTGCGTGTGTGTTTCGACGGTTCGACTTCGAACTTGTCGACACCATTCGTGAGCGGGACATTGATCATTCATGGGCTCATATCGCGGGGGAGCCAGATAAGAGGGGCAAAGGGTTACGGTTTCGCGTCACTAGGGCGTACTAGAGCTCTTTGAAAATCAATGGTTAAATCAATAATATAGAATAGAGCGAATCCTTCGGCGTAAGCGGCGAGTAGCGATCAAGTTAGGGGGCAGTCTAGCAGCCTAGTAGCGTCAGTCAGCGCTAAGATGCCATGCATGGGATGCATAAGGTAGCAGGCCAGACGTCAGGCGGGGCAGTGCCAATGGATTGAATATAAAAGGGCCTTCAATGTCCGAGTAAGTTCATCCCACTTGCAACGGTAATCCTCCACGTGCGTCCACTTTCCCAACATGGCTTCCGACATGGCTACCTGCCCTCCTGTCGTCCGGTGAGAGCAACCCAAATTTCTTCCCAGCTATTCTTCTGATCCCGTCATTAATCTGACTCCCTTAGTGATGCCATTTCGGATGACGCGAGAGAGCGAGCATACCCCTTGCCTAATAATGTGAGCACCCTCAGTACTGGATGAATGCAAGACCTTGACTGACAGGGAACAAACAACCCACAGACCAGCTGCGAAATCCAACGCCTCGGTACGTCTCGGGGCAGATCTTATCTTTGCTAGTTAAAGTATCCTCCTACTGACTATGCCTCTTGGCAGATGGTCAACATGCCGTCTTCGCCATTCGCACTCGAAAGCTCTATCACGCTCAATTCCCACTCGGCCAATCACCGCCGCGTGTCGTCGATCTTGGATGCGGCACAGGCGTTTGGACCCGACGGTTCGCAAGCACACACCCAGACTCGCACGTACTAGGCATTGATCTCCATCCACCGACCGGAAAAGCTACCGACGGGGGCGACACTCCATCAAACTGTACCTTTGCCGAGGCCGACATGGAAGAAGACTGGTCGTTGTTCCCCGCCCAGGACGGCGAGGCCCCTGCCCCATTCGATTTTGTATACATTCGAATGCTCATGGCAGCTGTGCAAGACTGGCCCGGCCTCTTCAAACGGGCGTACCAAAATCTCCGCCCGGGCGGCAAGATCGAGGTATTTGAAGGTCTAATGGAGATGAATGCCGAGGATGGCAAAAGCACGGCGAGCACATCGGCTGCGATCCGCTGGTTCGAGCTCGCTCAGCAGTATCTCGCCCTGCACTCCATCAAGTGGGACCTGGCGCGGGATATCCCGCAGCAACTGACTGACGCGGGGTTCGAGGTCACTGAGGATCTAGCGTTCAAGATGAGACTTTACCCGGATAATGCCGATCATGTCGCGCATCGCATTTGGGTCGCGGCGCAGTATGCGTATGACATGGCGGATATGATCTCGGGTATGACGGGGAGGATGAAGAGGGATATGTTGGATGTGATGTCGGCAACGGAGTGGGATGAGTTGGAGCAAGCTGCTCGGAAGGAGCTTCTTGAGGAATCGGGTGTGAGGGGATTTTATACGAACTTGTATGTTTCATCTTCATTCTTCTTTTGCCATTTGCTGATGACGTCTCCAGATATATTCGCGTCGCGCAGAAACCACTTGACAAGTGAAGGCCCTGATTACATCACTTATTGATTTTCCTCACGGTGCCTGCTACTATCCGTCTATTGTCTGCACCAGCGAGGGCATGACTTGAGCTCAGGTACTGCAATTGCTTCCACTGCTTTTGGTTGCCTGGTTAGATGTTGTATTGGGCATTAATTATGTGAACGACTTTATATTTGGCGTATACCTTGGGAATACCAGCTTTGGCGATGTGATTCTCAAGGCAGCTCGATGGAACAGACAGATATATATATGTTACGAGGAGACTCTTAGATCGAAGAACACAGCTATAAGCAACAATTTACGCGAGGTCCCTAGCCCCACACAAAGACGACAGAATTCGTCCATCACCTAGATCTAAGCCAAAATACCATTTGAACCAGACGGTGCAACACCCAGCGCTCTACTATCCTACTATTGACGGGAAGGACAAGCAACCAAGTTCGACAATATTTTCCACCATCCACCGACACAAAGAACACAAACGATATAACGGATTATTATACCCATACGAATTTGCTGCAACATATAATATTACAATTGCATAATAAAACAGATTGAACAAACATACACAACCCCTCAAATCCATTCCCAACATTGAAAAATACGATATGCGTACCCTAATTAAATGTACTATATATTTTAAAGTAACTGAGAGTATTCCAACAAATGGGCCTATGGCGCGTACGACTCCAGATCGTAAGGTTGTCCGATCGAGCCGGGCTGGGCTCATCCCATCTTTTTTGCTTTTTTGCTTTCCACCAGTATTAAATTGTTTTTGCTTCATCTTAGATGCTACAGAGTACAGATACTATCACTGAACTTGGTCCTTGAGAGTTTAATTCGCTTGTGCATGCTATGACCCGCTCCTATTCCTCTTTGCCTATTTTTCCCCTTTCAAGGAGCTATGTTGAGTATACTAGAAACCAGATAGCACGGTCTGCCTTGCCATTGCTGTATAGCTGTTCCTGAGATTAAGAAGCCGTAGAGAAAGGGTACAACGAGCATACTCTGGTAATTGCAATTCTTAGCGGTGGAACCCATGTTGCACCGCAACACCCCCAACTCGCAGGAACAACCCTCCTTTGCCTGCATCCACCGCCCCGCCCCCCCGGCCTTATTCCCTAGTAGACCCCATACAGCCCATCAGTTCCTCCACAAACCCTCCAACCCAGCACCATCTCCTCTCACAACTTTAATCCCACCATGAGTGACCAACCAACCCGACCCCTGGCCAACCCGCGAAACCTACCGCACCGCCCTCCGAGTAATCCGAGACCAAATCATCACCACGCTGCAAACCGACCAGATCGACGAGTCCCAGGCCAGCCACGCAGGCATCCAACAGCTCACTCTATCCCTAGAACCCGAAGAACCCAACGCCCCCCTCTTCTTCCACCCCTTCCAAGAGACTCTCGAGCCAGCAGACAAACCAGACTACCCAACCCACAAGCCAACCTGGGAAGAGTATCAAAACATACGAGCCCTGCATATCTATATCCAGAACTCCCTGACTCGCGTAACCCAGAGAGGCTATCCAAGTCCCATAGGCATCACCTATAAAGCGTACGCCTCCCCCATCAAATGCCCGGTACCTTTTCAGTTTAGTGCTAACGAAGTATGATCCAGCTGGGGCGACTTCAACTTCGAAGCACTCTTCGAGCCCCATTACTTCTGGCATGTCTCGCTCACATGTCGTACCCCGATGGACATCCACCTTCCGCATATGAAATGTCTCCTGGCGAATGATATCCCGGGTGATGACCAACTCACGCGGGGCGAGTTGATCTGTACTGTGAATCTTATGGTGGGTCGGTTGCATACGAGACATCTTCGGCCGCATGTGGTGGCTCCGGTATGTGCTACTGTCCAGCATCTCGAACCAAAGGCCCAAGGCATTCTATATTTCGTGAACTAATGTTGTGGGATCGGTAGGTCATGTTATTCTCCCTCCTGGGACCACAGCATCTTCGGGTTTTGGAGGCGTATTATAATGGGGTCAATCTGGTGGTGCAGAAAACGAGGCTGTATGATATGATGGAGTATGATGAGGGACTTATGGATTTGCTTATGAAGTGGTGGGTGGGGCATGCGGTTGGGGAGACGGAGTTGATTACTCGGGATATTCTTGTTTCGTGACTTATTTATCTTATGTTGTCATGCGTTCATGTGTGAGCTTACGGCGACGATCATATTTGTATCCTTTTTTTTGGGCGCTTGGTAGGGCCAGTTGGGTTCATTGCTTTGTGGGATGATATCAAAGGGACTGGATTACAGTCCGAGGGAATGCGAATTAGATTCGAAGAAGCCTTATCAAGGATGAATAGGGATTCTGTGTTGACATGCAAGAGTCAATACTGCCTAGTTGTACTTTTTTGGTTCGCTGGGAAGTCGTCCTACTGTTTTCAAGTACTTATTGCAAATCGTATATTGCATTCAGACAGCCTGTCACTCATCCACCCAACCCAGACTGGAGAATGGGAGGAAAAGCAGATACCAACCCGCATTTAACGGAAATAAGCTGTCAGAGAGGGGTAGGAGCAGATACTGACATTATCGGAAATAGTCGCAGCATTCGACGTGCGGAGTGAGTAGATAGAGGGATACTCCTCGATGAGACCGGGATTTACCCCATACGTTATAAGCTATGAAATCGGAATATCATGTAGGAGGAGAAAGCATTGCTTCTGCACTTGTGAATATACCCTTTCTCAGGGCAACAGCACAGCTCACAGCCAGTGCATGTCATCCTGGCGAATCTGGTACTTAGGACGGTGCGATCTATCACATCCCTAATTACCGTATGTTGCTAACTACTGATAGAATGTATGATAGCACGGGATAATTGCATGGTTTTGGCACTCGCAACTGGGACATTCAGTGTGCGTTCTGGACATCTCAGAAACAGGCTGGGTCGGTTACGAATATTGGGCTAGTGGTCTCTGGATCTAGGACCCAGAGATTGATGTCAGATGGCTACTAGTAGCCTTATGGCCATCTAGGCCTGTTCCACCATGCAGTGTCGAGGCCTCACTGGTCGGCTAGAATTCACGATCCTGTTTGGGGGTGGACCGAGGGCAGGTCTGGCCAACGTGCAGGGCTAGGAGAACTGGCGGGCTCCGTCGTACTGACTACTCCACAGCCGCCCAGGGCAATTCAGAACGGTGGGCCACTTGGGGCTAGATGATGGTGCGCTTCGATTTCATTGATGTGGCTGGATTTGTCGGTGTTCAGCAAATTGCAGTATGACTGGTGAATGGCAGTCTCCACCATCGATCCACCGCTTCTTTGTACCATAGTATTTCTCTGCCACGATCCATGAATGGTCAATTGTCAGTCTGCACAACGGACATTGCCTTTTCACCAATTATATCAAAGCGCAGAAACGGGAGATCCCGCTTAATAAGCATCGCTTCCCGATAACCGATACAAAGTTGTCGATCATAACCATTGTCTTCTGCACATCAACAAGACGATTTCCAGGGATGATGGGATCATGGGATTTGCATTAAGGCAGCACACGCTATTGCCTGGTATGCGAACAAAAAGACGGTGGATGCTACCAGGCGTCCTGATGTACGTCGTTTCCTATGCCCCGGGAATCGCATCCATGCAAGAATCATCAAGCTATAAATGCCGGTGCGATCCCTGCTGCAAGCTTGGGTCCCCGGTGAGTCTGCTGGGGAGGTCATAGGTCTATCGTCAAGCTGTCATGGGCAACTGTATATCTTTGCGACGGCGGCGATCACCACAGGCCGAACAGCCCCCCCAAACCCCGGGACATCTGGATAGGCTCCCCCCGGAGGTCTTCAACAACATCGCCAGGTATCTTGATCGGACAGACTACCATAGTCTGTACTGCTGCTCGGAAAAGATGGCCGAATTGGTGAAACCGTGGATCCGTGCTTCTCTGTCTGCCAGGCAGCACATCGGGCAGACCTCCAGTGAGAACGAATATATGCATATGCTGGCGACCAATCCGGACACCGCGTACTTGCCCACGTCTTTGCATGTAATGGTGCCCTATGTCGGGGACAATGCTGCGCACAGGGTGAGTGAAGGCCGCCTCTCTTATGACCCGGAGGCTCTCCACCGAACTCCCCAGATGGGGGCATTGCGGCAGGACTTGAAAGATCTAGTCAACTGCAAAGAACTTCGTTTCACATTTGTCAGAGCAGACCAGCGAGCAGACCCGAAATTGAACAACAAGGCCCTCTATATCGAAGATGCGTTATATGCAGTTCTTGCGGATTCCACCGCGCAGGTGGAGAAACTCACACTGGACAGCAGAGTGGTCAAATCGTGGGAGTGTGGGAAGTCGTCCATGCACAAAAGTCTCGATAAGGCATGGACTCATCTGAAGTCGCTTAAGGTCACAGAAGCACTTTCTTCTGATTTCTCCAAAGGCACCGCTCTTTCACATATCCTGCAGCACGCCCCGGAACTTCGAAGCCTCTCTCTGAACAGCCTAGCCGATGACCCGAAACAACGTTCAAAGATCTTCAATTTAGCTAGCTCAGCTAGCATCAAAACTAATAAGCTCGAAAGACTCGTACTTGCCTACCTCACAGTGGAGTTGGAGGATCTGCTGATGTGGCTGACACGTTTTGGCAGCACGTTGAGAACGCTGGAGCTTCGCTCAGTTCGCCTGGCACACGGAAGCTGGGTGGATGCCATCCAGAACATCCAAGACAAGTGCACCGACTTGCAGAAAGTCATCGTGCAGCATCCACAGGGTAGTGATCGGAGTCGGGAGCCCTTAATAGACGCGAGATGCTCCGGACCAGAGATCCGCTCCGGGCTGGAACGGCTTAAGCGCAGGGCAGTCAAAGCTGGTATCTAACTAGCTGGCAGCGAAAACGTGCCTGTCAAAGTTTCCTAGTCAAACGTGCCAATCATCAGGCCATTTAATATTCCCTATGTCCTTGTTTTGATGCAACTGCGAGCGTCCATGGATCGATCCTAGATTGTTATCTCGATCTGTGAATGTAAGCTATTCACTCGGTTTTCTTCCTTACTTTCCCCATCTCTGCTTTTCTTTGATTTACCCATTTTTCGCTTTCAACCAAAATTCATCTGGTTCCTGACAGGGCTGGCCCATGCCTTGGGTCGCTCCGTCCAAACCATCACACCATGTATCCGATAAGACACCGTTCATGGTACCGAGATAGTCTACCAATGCACTGACCATTGAACGCCACGAGGTCCATCGACCATCATTCGTATGACGGGCGTAGAACGCAAACGGCGACGGGATAACCTCTCATTCCAATGACATAGCACGCGGGCTTGTCGACGTCGGCAATCCTACCGCATGATGCGCGGATCGTCGTTGCGCACATCCCGATCAAGGGATTGCGCCCGCCTTTCCGGATTCGGGCAGATAGAGTTTTTTTCTAACCTCGACTAGTTCGCCGGGTTCCACCGGGCAGCACCTCGCGATCCCTTCTTCAGGCCCGTCCCCAGTAGTGGCCGCTAGTCTGGTTGGTCGTGGCCTTTTCTGGTCGCGTTTTTGCCTCCATCTTAGCCTCCCTCATGGAGGTTGTCCGAATTCGAGGCGATTTTTACCCGATCGAGGCAAAGTAGCTGTGGGCTTCCCTGTCTTCGGGTCGGGTTTTAGCTTTTCTGGCAGTTGGTGTGACGGGGAGGATGGGGATCTGAAGGGACCAGCGAGGAAGCATATTGGATGGAAGAAGATAGAAGCGCCCACGAAGACGAGCAGCTCCATCGATGGGGATGAACCGTGAAGTCAGCCATGCTGCCAAGGAACGGGGGGTTTCCGGAGTACACCGACCATCGCCTCTGCTGCAGCGCTGCAGGCGCCTCTGACGACGATGGGGGTGGTGTGGTGTTTCAGGCCGTTGCTTTGCACTTAGCTGGAGTTGCTTGGGCTGGCTGTCACATCTCTAGCCTCTGGCCTCTAGTCTCTGGATTAGTCTCGCGGTTGTTTGTCGGGAATTTGCCTTATCATCCTGAATGGGGTCATTGAAGAAGAAACGACCCCGGCGTTTCATACCGGTCAGTCTTTTTTGATCCTTCTCGCATGGACTTTTCGCATGGCCTGTGTAGATGTTCTAGGCTTGTAATCCACACGGCAGACAGGAGTTACCCCGTATGTACTCCGTACAGAGGACTAAAATACAACCGTAGTGGCGAGGCGCAGCAGCTAAATGCCACAAATAGAACATCGACCTCCCCGATGGGTTTGATTTTGGGGAACGTACGTAGCATGGATGGATTCAGATAGATACTAGTATGAGGGATGATGACAGTCACATCACAGTCCATAAGAATTGATAACTAATCTTATTCTCTTGCATCAGAAGATCCTACATTCTTAAGCAGGCCACCCACTTTTTGTGGTGATTTCCCACTTCCCACTTCCTGTCCGCGCTAAACCCGGTTCGGTCAGGACTCGGTGGCCCTGGCGTCTTCCTGAGGCAACCACGCAGTCACTCGCTCGGCTCTTCTTCCCCTTCCCTTCTCCTCTTTCGACTAACAATCCCTCCCTCTCATTCAACATCCTCTCCTCCTCCTCCACTCACTCACCACCACCACCAACTGCCGCCTTTCTCACCCATCCAACTCGACACCGTATCCTGCTACCCTCATCCCATCCTTTTTTATTTCATCTCCTCGGGGTTGTCGTTTCTTCTAATCATTCTTTCCCCTACATTCTCTCCTTCCCCTGTCACTCTTTCCTCGGTCTCTCCCTCGCTCTATTCCCGACCCGGTCTCAGTCGACTCAGGTGACTGGCCCGATTTCTTGGAGAGATTGATTGAATCAGACAGGTAGCCCGACAGGGCTGTACAACGCCATGTCTGGGCGTCTATCATCCGACCATTCTCGCTCCTTCTCGCAGTCCTCGCGACCCTCGTCCCAACAAATCGATCCGATGCATCATCGTTCAATGTCGGCTCGCTCCTCCAATCCCAATGTCTTCTCCGACGAATATTCCCTAGAACCTATCGATTCCGAACAATCCACTCTCACCCCTCGCAGTCCATCCATCTCCTCGAGTGCCTCCTCCAACACCCTCCGTGGGTCGGGACCCCAACAGCAGCCCAAGACCTACAACACTATTTCCCCAACTGATGCCGAGCTGAATGAGGATCCCTTCGGTGATGAGGCTCGGGTCTCATTCGATGAGACGCCCCACCGATCCAGTCTCCCCCCGAAGGGACTGGATTTAACGCATCGCAACTCGGTCGCGTCCACAGCTCCTTCCATCACCGGTCGCAGCCAAAGTACGTCTTCGCGTTTCTCCATGCCCGTCCGGGCGTTGAGCCCCTACACCGGGGCCACCGGTCCCAGCCATCCATATGCGATGTACCCGCAGGTCGGCGTTAGTCGCTCTCCCAGTGTGGCCACCACGTCGACGTTACGGCCGATGGACCGACCGTTGGAAGATACGAGTGCACCGCAGCATCCATATGCCATGTACTCGCAGAATGTGGTGGCGGAGGAGGACGGGCTCGATAACTCGATGGTACCCCTTGGCTTTCCCGGACACAACCAACAAGCTTACCAGCGACCGCCTAACCGGGCGGATGACGACCTTGGCGACTTGATCGGACCGGACGGCCACACCGAACAGCTTCCACCTTACTCTCGTTATCCCGAAAATGCTGTTCCCAAAGTGGAAGGCACTTTTGCGACCGTCAATGATGCTGGCATCATGCAGGATGAAGCCATCCACCAGGAGCGTGCTGGACCACCAATGTCGGAGACTTCCTCGAATACACTAGTGGCGGAGAATGCGGCAAGTAGAGAAGGGAACCGAGGGCTAGAAGAGCCCCCGGTCACTGGGGTTATGGCATTTGAAGAAAAGTTGAAGAGCAAGGGCAAGAAAAAGGCCTGCTGTGGCCTTCCGGTCTGGACGCTGGTCTTGGTGGGAGTAGTTATGCTTGTGGGAGGATGCATTGGAGGTATCATTGGCGGCGTCTTGGGGGCCCGAAAGGCGGCCGAACAAGAACACACCTCGCCAAGCCGTCCGCATATCGTGACGGTGACGGAAACTCCCCGGATGGATGCGACTCCGGTTACGGCTACGCCCACCAATCTGCTTACGCTTCCTACTGGCCAATTCGCAATTCCTGCCTCTCCTAAGAATCAGTCGAAATTCTGTGTGGCCGATTCGGACTATCGGGTGTCGTGGGGCTGCCTCAATTCGGGCAAGATCCCCGTCGTTGTTGGTGGCACGGACGAGCAACGCAACATCACGTTCGAAGACTCGTACGACTCGGCCTATACGTCGTCGCTCACTTACGGTGCCCAGCAACCCGTCTTTTCTAACCCCACCCAAAACCTGACCATGATGATGGACTCCAATGACCTCAGTTTTGGCCCGGCTTTGACCTTTATGACCTTCTACGACAAGCTGGTCATTGTGCCGCAGGATAGCTTCCCGTCGAGCTCGTCCTCGAAACGGGACTATGTGACCGAAGACGAAGTGGTGAAGAGCATGCTGAGCCGCAAGGATACGGCCCAGGCTGGGGATAAGCCATGGTTCTGTTGGTGGAACAGTACGGTGATGGAATTCTTCCTGTACATCAATGAGACGACCAAAGAGTACCAGTACAGCAGCAGCTCTATTGTGACGACGACTACTTCTTATGCGGCCCAAGCCACGCAAGGGAGCTCGAGTTCATACTCTCAGTCCAAGAGGGACTCTAGCATCCCGGACTACCCCCGCCGAATCAAGATGGAGGAGAAGCGCGACAATCCATCGGCGGCGAATCCGTACTGCCAGCAGATGCAGGTTCTGGATGATGGCCAAGTGGGCCCGATATCCCAAGAGACGGTGCAGATCAAGGTGGTTCAACCCACGCCGACGACGACGATCGAAGCCGCCACCGGGACATCGCAGACGTATACGGCCAAGGCCGAATATGAAAGTGTCTGCTACTGCGTCTCCTTGACCGACTGATGCGAGACCAATGGAACGAGAGCGTCTTTTTTTACGTGGCTTGCGACCACGGCGTCGGCGTTAACCCTGTGGTGGGAACGATTTCTTTTCTCGACTCACGTGCATACGAATGATTGTCTGGACTTGGTCTATTCTTGGGTATGAAGGCTTCCGGTACTGTTTGCTGAGTACGGCGTGCATCTCTGTATTGAACCCGATATTTGGGTGGCTTTTTGGTTGGACTGCTTTGATCGTAGTCCGTGGCGTTTGGACTATACAGTGCGGGTTAGGCCCGCACCTTGTGGACATTTCCTTGTTGTTTTTTTCTGGCGGCCATCAATGGGATGGCGTTTGGCATTTCGACATGTTCTGGCAATATTGTCCGAATCTACTGCTCTGAGGCGATCCGCCGCGATAATATATTCTGGGGTTCCAATGATGGTCTCGCGGGGCGAGGATGGCGGCACCCGTAAATTCTAAGAACTGGGGCGGTGCGATGACCGGTTGGCAACGTCATTGCATGGCCTCCCTATATAGGTGCAGCCTGCCCATCTGTCTTTTGCTCCATCTATGATTACCTACTAGACTGAATATTAGTGCTACACCAAGTACAATCCGACCCATTATCTTCGATTGCAGTATCTAAATACACTATGAGCGCACTTCTCCGTAGCCGACTCGCGGCGAGAGCCACGCCGGTGATGCGCCCGGTAGTCTACCCGCGCGGGCGTTTCTTCGCCCACAGCTCCTACGGCGGCGAAGGCGAAACGGATCCTCAGCAACCCAACAATCCGCGCAACACCCCGACCCGCGACATCGAGCACCCAGGTACTTACTTGCCTCCTGATCTCTTTCGGAATGAATGCTGATCGCGATGCAGGCCCGCCCCCTCCCGATACGAGCTCGTCCACGCCCGCCAACGATAAAGGCCGCCAGGAACCATCGAACAAAGCCCGACCGACGCTCGGAGACGAGGACAAGTACGTGGATCGCGATGGCAAGACGACGAAGGATGCGCCGCAGGACGTGAAGCAGCATAATGAGGAGTTGTCGAAGCGATATGATCATCCCCAGGAGCATGCTTAGGATTCGCTGGATTTATACTTATGTTGGTTATGGGGTTAGTGTAATTGTAACTGTTCATGATAATGATAAATCGTTTTCATTTAAATCTATAAAGACTACACATACAGACGGACTATGGAGTATAGGTAGAGAGTCCGTGCATGGACGAGACTAGTGACTCGTTAGTAGCAGCGAGCAGCGAGCGAGCAGCGTCTAGACTAACCACAGGCCACGTTACATACGCCCGCGGATCTCCCGCGTCACCACCACCAACCTACCTCACCTCTTCACCTCCTGATTCTGGTCCGGACTCTTGTCTGTCTCACGCTCGCTATCCCACCACCCACCAACTTGACCATTCCAACTCAATCCACTCTCTTACCCCTCCCTCCAGCGATCATCACCATGGGCGCCCCCGAAAACAAATACTCGGTCATTCTCCCGACCTACAATGAGCGCAAGAACCTCCCCATCATCGTCTGGTTATTGGAGCGGACCTTTCGCGAGAAGTACACCCCCCCCCCCCATACCCCCATACCATCCACCACAAACACCACCACTAACACGATAATAACCTGAATTAGCAACCTAAACTGGGAAATCATCATCGTCGACGACGGCAGCCCCGACGGCACCCTCGACATCGCCAAACAACTGCAAACGCACTACGGCCCCAAACACATCCTTCTACACCCCCGAGCCGGCAAACTCGGTCTCGGCACGGCCTACATCCACGGCCTCCAATTCACAACCGGCAACTACATCATCATCATGGACGCGGACTTCTCTCACCACCCGAAATTCATCCCCGAGATGATTCGCATCCAGGCCGAATCGGACGCCGATATCGTGACGGGGACGCGGTACGCGAGTCTCGATGGGGTGAAGGGGGGCGTGTATGGGTGGGATTTGTTTCGGAAGTTTACGTCGCGGACGGCGAATCTCATTGCGGATGTGATGCTCATGCCTGGGGTTAGTGATTTGACGGGGAGTTTTCGGTTGTATAAGAAAAGTGTGCTGGAGAAGGTGATTCATAGTACGCAGAGTAAGGGGTATAGTTTTCAGATGGAGATGATGGTTCGGGCGAAGGCGATGGGGTACAAGGTTAGGGAGTGTCCGATTACGTTTGTGGATCGGGTGTTTGGGGAGAGTAAGTTGGGGGGGCATGAGATTGTGGAGTATTTGAAGGGGGTGGTGACACTTTGGTTGAAGGTTTGATGGGGGGGTTCCTTGTGATGTTGGTGGTGGTGGTGGTGGTGGTGGTGATGGGGATGGGTTATGGGTTATGGGATGGATGGATGGATGGATGGGTGTGTTATACCCCCGGTTTCTTTCGTGTCTTCAGAATGTATATTACTCTGCAATCATGTTTTATTTGTTTGCTCGCACCGCCCCAAGTATCCCCTCACTCGCTCCACCAATTCCGCCTGTCCAACATCCTGCACATTATGCGTCGCCCCCGGAATCACCGCACTCCCCTGCGCATCCCACTTGATCTCGCCCGCCCCCGTATTCGTCGCATTCTCCCACCGCTTCAACATCAACGGCATATCCAACTCCGGCGTCGCATACTCATCATTCCCCGAATACAGCGTCATCAACCGATACCCCAATAACCCTCGTTCCCCGACCACCCCAAACGTCTCCAACAATCTCTGATCCGACAAATCCGAACTGAACAAATCATCCTGGCGCGGATGCTGCGGACTATCCGGACTCGCGAGACTCAAAAACCGCCACGCATTCATCGGCGTCTCGGGATCAAATCCCACCGTGCCGGTCAAATTCAACGGCAAGAGTGTCCTGGGTTCCGTAATCCGCGCCATGCTCACCAGCTGCTCGTACGCGCCTATCGTCTCCGCATTCGTCAACGCTAGCTGCAGACCCTGGCGATCGGACATGGGCGCTTGCATGATAGCGCCGTCGACGCGGGGCCGGGTGATGTACTTGAGGCCATTGACGTCAGGGTTGTAGGCTACTGGGTTGGAAGCGGAGAGGTAGTGCAGGACGTCTTGGGAGCCGGTGGAGTGGCCCATGATGACGATCTTGGCGTTAGGCCCTTTGAGTTTTCGGACGTAGTTGACGCATTGTGCGATTTCTTCGACGTCGCGGTCGAGACTGTTCACGCCCCAACCCTGGTAGGAGGTTGTGAGGAGCACGTTGAAGATGCTCCAGGTGTTGGTGGGGTCGGAGGTGAGATTTGAGGCGAGGGTTTGCACGTAGGGGACGGTGAGGAGGCCGTCGGTCAACCCGCCGACGAAGAGGAGGGCGTTGGCGGAGTGGGGGGTTGTGTTGGGGGTGGTGAATTCGAAGGCGACGAGCCCGGGGGCCTGATGAGGTTAGTAGGTGGGTTGGTAGAGGTGACGGAGGGACTTACGTATTGGTGGAGGATGCCGGGGTTGGCCATGGTGGTGGTAGTTTCGTTGCGTTTGTGAAGGGAGACGGAGTCTGGGGTGTAAGAGGTGGAGGACTGCTTGGAGTCGCGAGTTAGATGGGATGTTGAAGTATGACTATCAGTTGCGATAGATTGGAGGGAATGCGCAGGCCGGCCCACTGCCGCATCGGCGGGGTCTATCGTCGCTAGCACGAATAGTAGCACTAGGCGGAGAGACAAGCAAGAGAAAATCCGCTGAATAGCCATTGCAAGCGGATGTAGGCAGGTGTGCAGCTATCATGAAGCTGGTGGGCTGCCGACTTTATACAGCTCTGTTTGTCGATCTGCTACTCCTTGCGTGGTGTAGCATCGCCATGCCAATCAATAGTGCTCGATAGTACCGTAACATTTAGTATCATTCGGTATCGTCGGGTGGGGCATCGATGCCTTGGTGCCAGACGCCAAGCCCCTTGCCCCGATCGGGGAAATAGCATAGCTCCAGTCTCCATTAATCTTTCAGCTTCAATCTCCGCGGTTTGGACCTCGCGTATCGATTTGCCGAAAAGTTTGACACCATCGCGAGCAGCATGGCCAATAGCTAGCGCACGATTGTCATCCGCACCCATCCATCAGCTGAGCCCGATTAATGCGCCATGCCACGACATCTCCACCGGATACCGCATTAGTCTAACCATGCCTCGCCCACGCAGATCCAATCGCGCCTCCGGTGCCAGGACGAAATACATCCATGATCCCTTCGAGGCGGCCGGATTTCTTAGCGATGAAGAGGAGACATCAGCCGCAGCCCCGCAGCCCAAAAAGGGCAAGGGAGAGGCCAAGCAAGTCGCCGCGGACGACTCGGACGATGATTTCAACATGGACGACGCCAATGAAGACGACGACGATGACGACTACAATGATAATGATGTGGAAATGGCCATCGAGAACGAGGATGAGGATGAGGAAGAAGCAGACTATGACGATGCTTCAGTGCTAGAAGTCGACGAGGGTCGTCGGCGCAAACAGCCCGCTACTACCGCTACGCCAAAGCCGATCAAGAAACGAAAACCGGATGGGAGTCTGGCGGTGCCGGGCGAGGAAACGCACTCGCGAGGGTCGTGGAATCCCCTCGAACATGTCGGGAAAGGGGTCCATTTGCGCGTGACGTTTGGGACGGATGAGAGGGATATCCTGTCGATTATAAGTGCGAGGGATCGGTGGTATCGGGGCGGTGATTCGACCTTTCCGACTCGGTCGTCGTTGGATAAGTCGCATGAGATGCCGGATTACGGCTATGGGAAGTCGTTTGGCTTGGATCCCGAGGATGTGAAACGGGAGAGTTCCCGTGGCTGGGACTGGTACTATGCAGAGGATGTGGGCCAGCGGTTCAGGAAGAGGCAGCGGGTTGAGAAAATTGATGAGCGTAAGGCTCGTCCGACTTACTTTCCTAGGCCTAGAGGGGACCATACCATCCTCATTGGACCGGTGGACGACCAGAAGGTGTTTTCCCTGGCCCAGCATGATGTGCTCGATTTCGGCGAGGCATGGGAAGAGGATGCGTCTAAACCTCTGAAACAGGAGAAGCAGGATGGGAAGCGGGCGGGTACGAAATCGGAGGGCAGGAAGAAGCGAAAACGAGAGGGTTGGGTGCTTAACATAGGGAGCAAAGTCCAGTGCATGGCGTGGGTTCCGAATCAGACTGGCCTCACGCAGTACCTGTCGGTCGTGGCTCCGATACTACCGGACCAGAAAGAACAGTATCCAGATCCGTACAAGGACCAAGGAGCCCCTGCATTCAGACCATCTGCGCCTTATCCCTCGGCCCTGCAGATTTGGGCATTCAAGGCCGAAAGGGCCGAGTCTCTGACCCAGACGATCGATATGACCTTCACGCCGCGACTACGCCTCGCTCTATGTACCGACTGGGGTGATCTGAGACGAATAGCCTGGTGCCCGATGCCCCGAGACCCGCGGGAGGAAGACGACTACGACGCGCAAAAGAACATCGGCCTGTTAGCAGGTATCTGGTCCGATGGCTGGGTGCGGGTCGTCGACGTCAAGCTGGGTCGTGATCCAAACCAGACCGAATTCTGTAAGTTGAACCAAGCGACGCCAGAGACCGTACTGACTGCTCAGACAAACTGCACTCCCCCGTCTTCGAAGCAAAGCCGCCCTCGACCGTATGCACATCCGTGACATGGCTCTCTCCAAGCGACATCGCTGTTGGCTGCGCCAACGGATTCGTCGCCATCTGGAGCATCGTCCCGTCGAAATCCTCGCCCGCACAGCCCACCCCCTACTTCTACCACCAACTACACTCCACCTGGATCCTCAACCTCGCCTCCGCCTACCCAACCCACCCTTACATCATCAGCACCACGTCCATGGACGGCGAAACCCGACTGACCTCCATCATCGACCACCAAAAAGACACCGTCAGCGCCAACCGCATGCGCGTGGGCACCCCTCATCTCTCCTACTCGCCAATCCTGCACTCCTTCGTCTCCAGCGACGAAAACGACTTTGCGCGTCTCCTCGCCGTCCGCCGCTTCTTCACCTCCACCGCCGTCGCCCGCCTCCCCAGCATGATCTCCGCCATCAGCACCTGCAGCTTCTGGCACCCCAGCATCCTGGTCGGCTGCACCGGCGGCACCGTGCAAGCCACGAATCCCCTCCGCCGCATGATGCACGCCAAGGAGAAACAATGGCAACAGACCTGGTTCCAGCACGAATGGGCGCGCAGCCCGGATGACCAAGGCCCGGGCACCAGTCGGTTCCACGACGGATACCGCGCCGAGCACACCAGTCTGGTGCGCAATTTGGCCAGCGATCCTAAATTGGTCAATGGAACAGCGGTGATCACTGTCTACGACGAGGAGACCCACGTCACTGTGCTCTCGTGGAATCCGAACCAGTTGTGCGCTGGATGGGCTGCCGCGGGGATGGGCTGTGGGTTGGTCCGGGTTGAGGATTTGGCGTTGTCGTGATGTTACACAGTGTACTGTATATACCTTTTTTCTCTTTTATCCAATGATAGTGTGAGTCATAGGCCACTGGTTGCAAAATTAGACATTTGTTCGACCGCTGAAAGCATTACGTAGACAGGACGGGGTCTGAATATCATGCATACATACATGCATGCTTAGTCCGTTGATCAGCGGAGATCTTGCCATGGGCGTGCAGGATGCAGTCCATGTTTCTTCTTTCGACCCCCAAATTCGAACAGAGGAAATAAGAACGCAACATCCTACCCATCTATTGCCTACTACTGGATCTAGACCACACCACTGCACCTACAATCCCGGGTGAGTGATGGCCAGTCTTTTTTTTATTGCCTAGGATGATGATAGCGTAATAAGATATTATGACACAAAAGAAAAGTTTTTTTCTGGTCATGAGAATCTTTTGTCTACCCAAGTTTCTCTGTCAGATCATAGGTGGTCATGTTATTTAGTCACGTGATGAGACATCTGAGGCTGAGGCCTCACATCTAGGGGCGCACCATTCAAATAAAAGATATAGCGTAGGTCATAATAACATCCTGGTGTTTTATCCCAGATATTAATTTCAAGGCCAAGATTGTTGGCTTTCATTGGGTGATTCGTTTCGGGGATTACTCCAGCATACGCTGACTGATGACAGATCAGACAATCTTTGCCGCTTGAGTTTAATCTGGGCTCAGATACTCCGATCTTCCCTTTGAGTAGATTTTACACTTGTTCAGTTTACTTAAAGAACCCATTGTGAGCTACTGAACATTTCCTGTGAGGTCTTCTACTTAGCTAACTTATTCTCACCTCTACTAGTCTCAGACAGTTGCAGGAAGTTAATGCAGAATTTGCTCCCGCTCTGTTCACTCCAGACTTAGTACCACTGAGTGCCTTGAAGCAGGAGATCTTACTCCAACTCTTCAGCATAGCGCTGTCCGTGTTTCAGGACTTGTAGACTTCAGCGAACTGTGGACTAAGTCGTGTCGTGCTTTTCACTACTTGGCAGATTTGGAGATCTTTTTCAGCTCCGGATATCTTACATGAAGTTTCAAGGCTTGATCTCAAGTGGAACCCACGGCCTTTTCGTCACACAGTACACCCCCCATGTTCTCTAGGCCTTGGTGAGTTGATGTTGCGCGCGCTGAGGAATTTAAAGTCAAGCGCTATCATTTCTGAGCCGCACACGAGTATCCCCGCAGAGAGTTAATGCCATCAATGGAATGCTGTCGAATTGCGAAACATCCAGCACCGTACCAATTGAAAAATGTAATATCAGCTCACGAAGAGCCTCACAGTCGTCAGCAAGCCGTGGGCGCACGGTGGTGACTTATACCTTTTTTTTTAAACTATTAGCACAGTTTGAATTTGCCTTAAGAAGCGGAACAGTCTAGCCGCTAGGAGAAACTACTAGGGAGCACTGTAATGTGGGTCGCGGCCGTGGAGAATAGTTAGGGACTGGGGTGATCACCAAGCGTATCTTGCGTTTTGCAGACCCCTGGATTATACCGCTGGAATCGACAGATGTCTTGAACTGATATGCCCTCCCTCGTCCACCCGCTTCAGTGGCCGGTATGGTGGTCGTCGCTGTGGCGCCATATTTCAGGATTTTGCGAGGCCGTCTTCCGATCATGGAAAAGGCTGCTCAATAACTTATACCTTCGGTCGGATAATGAACATACTAGTGTACGGTGCGTCCTGACCAAGTGAAACCCGATCTGAAGGTTAACGTATCATCCAGACCGCCGGCCCACCTCCTGCGAACAATTCACACATAGTTATCACCACTAAACATCGCCCGGTCCTCGAGCAGTTTGAGAACCAAAAGCTTTTAAAGATTGGAATCTTCGCTGAAGTCTATCTTGTGGATGGAAAGATAATCAGCAAGGCACCTCGCAGTGGAAGAGAGGAAGATATCCAGCCAGTTGTCCGTGAAGCCAACATTTATACGATTTTAGGCAACCACCCCCGAATTGCTGAATGCCTCTCTCCAGGGAGGCAAGACTATGTGGATATTCAATACCATCCTTTGGGTGATTTGGCTAGCTACCTCCAGACGAACACGATCACACCCGATCTCCAATCTAAATAGTTCCAACAGATCATCGAGGCAGTCGTTATGATCCATAGCCGTCATATTATCCATTCAGATTTGGCATTATGACAGTTTTTCGTCGATGATGACTTCAACGTCCGCCTGGGTGATTTCAACTCTTCCCAGTACCCTGGACATCCAGCCTTAGGCTATGAAAAGGCATCTCATTGCTTACCGAGAGATTACGAGATGCCAAACACGATTTTGTCAGATATCTTTGCGCTGGGCTCTACGTTGTATGAATTTACCACCGGGTTTATTTCCGTATCATGAGCTTTATCCGGTCGAGCCTGCAGATGTTTTGCATTCTAGCGATCCTGCGGTCATTCGAGCGCGAATTCAACGGCAGCATCATGCCGATGCCGAAGTTGAGGCTCGATATGGGAAACGACAGTTCCCTGACGTATCTCACGCCTTTGGGGGAGATGTTATTCTGGGGTGCTGGAAGGGAGACTTCACTACGGCAGAACAAGCTCTTGTCTCATGCATACTAACAGACCGGTGGAAGAAGACTGTGTTGGTGCCGCCTGAGGATGAGCCCGCCTAGCTCCAGTATGGTCTTTGTATACTATATAACGCGCCGTGAGTTTGAAATAGGTGAGTAACGGTGCTTCAAAGATACCTAGAAAAAAATGAACACGGCCATCTTATTCTTAGATGGCGGGCGGGCACAGTCGCTTGGCAAATGTTCAAACCGTGCCTCAAATTGTGCCACCATGTACCAATTCGCCGTCTTGGGCATCCGTGGTGAAGCTTAGGCAACCAAGCCGAGTACAGACGAGGCAGCAACGCAGATACGGATCTTACGCAAGGCACACCTGCATGTCACTTGAAGATACGGATTACGAGCGCGAATAAAGTCAACATCATTAAGATCAATGAGAAATCGTCCTACCAAGCAAAGAATCTTGTAATTCTACATTGAGTCAAGCCCTTAAAACAGGCCCTATCACTGATTGCCCTGACAGGACTATTGCCATGTTTCTTGTCCCGGATCACTCGGGATCGTGCCACCCTATTCAGGCTTTTAAGGGACCTTGTCCATGGTGTCCGACCTGCTCGGACGGACACTGGATACCACAATCAGGAACGCTGACCCACTCCAGCTTGCACGGCCATGGCCTCTACGCTTTTGCAGTTCTACTCCATCCCTGGCTAGATGATGCCTGGGGGCTTCACGGTATTGTCTTCTTTTCATGACATGGATACGACCACTTTCACTGAACTGACCCCCAATGTCTAGGTTCAACTTGGGATGGAGTGCTGATCTCAGAAAGCTCCAGCCCCAGTTGCAGCAGGCGGTCCAGGACACGATCGTCGGTGAACTTACTGATCTGATAGCCAGTTTGGATATCAGCATGAAGTGAGCTTTATATCATCCGGAGATGATATAAATCAAAAATACCCTTGGTAGACTAATCTGCATACCGGTTTGACTGATACGTGAGTAATCACGAGCTGATTGACTGAGGTGATCTACTCTATGTCCATTTTCCTCCTCTACACACACACACACACACACACACACACACCAAGCAAGAAAGAGACAAAACACCAGAGCATATCCTTCCCCCCTATCTACCCCCGGAAATATTCTTACGCGTCCCACCCTGCACCATGCACCATGTACCCTGCACCAAATGCAAGCTAGCCACGAACTCATCCTATCCACTGCATCTCCTCGGCTGTGGCTGTAGCCGCTCACCCCCGTCACACCGCAGCCCGAGCCCGACACGTTGAGGTATTCCTTGGGATCGACACACTGGTGTGGCGCTTGCATGGTCGATCAATGAGCCGGCGAGGATGCGTGCGTGCTAAGGAAGAGTTTTATTGGATGGGGTTGGGGGGGGGGGACCAAGTACTACACTAATATTACTTAGATTAGGTAGGTAGGTACTTACTTAGATGAGTTTTAGGTGGTGATTTAAGCGCTGTAACTGGGGTGGTTTGCGATGGAGAAGATCGAATAAATGGGGTCTGTGTGATATAGATATGTAGGTGTATGAAAAATTGGGGGGTAGGGTATATATGTATATGTATGTGCACGCATCTTCTGGGTGATTCGAAAGATACTATGATTAGGCACTATGAATATGTTAGAGTAAATTTAGCTCATTTGGCTTGCTCTTAGATTAGAATCGAGTAGATATCACCAACTTAGGCTCTTATGTGAAGGTATTTCCGAAAGACGTGATACCATCTCAGCATCATTCGGATCTCTTGGCTTGAGAGACAATAAAATAACTACAAATAAAACGATCCAACAGATTGTAAAACAGCACTGTGCAATTTTGATCGCCTTATCGACTTCAGACGGGTCTGTGGAAGGAAGGCGTGCAAAGTCTCTTCGAGGGTCGAGAACTCGAGGTGCCTAAAAATATCATTTGTCCTTGCTTCCGAGCCTAGGGCATAACTAACTAGCCCGAGGTCGATCATTCGCTGAAGAGAGGCCGTTGCGCATTTCCCTTGGATCTTTAGCTCACCCTGGCTCAGGTATTCACCGAAATAGAACACTCTGTTGCCCCAAGTTTCTCCGCGACGGAGGGCTGAGAACCTGTCAGACCGTCTGAGTGTTCCTTGAAGGTGTCTATGATATCTAGGTCTTTGATGAAGGTGTTGTCCGGGAAGCCACGAGTGTCAAGAACAAGTAGTAGTATTTTACTTAGGTCCGGCTTACTCCCGATCTTCCCATGTCGATACAAGCAGTACTGCAGTGCAAAAAGCAAGAGCTGGTCAGCTCGTGAAGTTGCATTAATCATCAGACATCCAATTGAGATGTTCGTGTACAAGAGCTGCGGCCTTCGTCTGGTTAAGGCTGAAGGTATCTTCTGGATGATTGTTTTCTGACTTTATTAGATCTCAAGGACTGACAACAGACGTAGTCGTGCTTCCGACACCGTCTGGTGCGACGAGACGGAAGAGGTATGTAGGGGTAGGGTGGCTGGGGACAGATTTCAAGTCAACTTTTGGTACGGGGTTGGGCAAAGCCACTGTGGGTACGTCGTCGGGTGTTGTGGACGCCATCTTGATGTCGAGATCAGCGTACCCTGGTGGATCAACTGTCTGAAGAGTGGAGAAGATGAGAGCTGCCTAGATGTGAGAGGCGGGCTGTCCAAGGTTCAATCTTGGCTTGTTTACATCGAATCACAAGGCTGGAAGTCTAGTTTCACGAAGGCAGTGCATGTTCAGAGAGTGATTGGATCGTCGGGCACAGAAATTCACGTGCTGTTTCCATAAAAGCGGCGGCACAAGAGCTCGGAGGAAAACAGTTCAGACACGGTGCGAATTAATAGAAGCAATTACCTAGCAATGCAAACAGGCCGTTAGGTCGAAGGAGGCTGTTGCATCCAGCTGGACGCGTACACGTTATGCCCATTGCGGTAATAGAATGCATATTCTTCCTATGCATACGGAGTACTCCGTAGTAGATATCGGGAGGTTCGAAACCTGAGTTGGCATCCGTTTAGATCTGGCAGATAATAGGCGACGGCAACGGGATCCTGTAGACCCTGCTTGACTGTGCGACGCGGCGTGTGATGTGATGTGATATCCCACGATGCTGCCGATCTCCTGCAAGGATGGTGCTTGGTTAGTTGTCCTGGTTGAGATCCAGTCCGCTCATAGTACGTGAACCGTCTTGGTTTGGGATAAGCCTTCGGTGGTTGCTCGGCTGCTGAGTGGTGCAACAACTGCATCCGATTGACTGGATTTAGTGTTGTTGATAGACCATGTTTCTCTCTCGTGATACCGTACGTGCAGTTGAGATAAGGTGTAGTAATGAAGGTAGCACACACCGCTGACTTGGTAATGCCCCGAGCTGCGAAATGGTGGGTTGGTTCTTGGATATGACGTACCCAAAGGAGATCTGCGTTCGAGGCTCAGATATTGCGTGATCCAGGCAGATGAAAGAGGTCGAAGTTGCTGGAGGGAGTTCTCGGTAGAGAGTATATCCAGATAGTCGATAGTCGATACGGAGTAGTTGATAGTCAATCGAGGAGGAGGTGGTGGTGGTGGTGGTGGTGGTGGTGGTGGTCAAGCCAATCAAGGCAGCCGCCACAGCCAGAAGTGGGCCCCCAGCCACACTGACAGGCCAATCCGGGTCCGTGACGGGATCCCTGATTCCCGGCTTAATTTAGAGCGAGCGTCAACTTTTCAGAGGTTGAACTCCACGAACGGAGTACCTTTCCTCCATCCCACCCCCCATTGGACTCGCAAATCATGTTGCCTGGCCAGGCTATAATTGGAACAATGCACTAAACAACAGCCAGGGTCCTTGCCGTGCTGGACGGCGGCGATCTCCAGGTTCTAGCTCGCTTCTGCCAACCCAACGTGGCTGGCACGGGCTCCATCGGCCCATCCCAGCCTCCTTTGACAGCATCGTGCTGTACCAGCCTGCACCTTTTCTTCCCGACGATGGGTCTTTGTGCCGTGTATGATGGCATATACATATGTCGGAGCCGTGTAGATCTTCCTTGCCCGTCGTCATTCTTTTTCCTAGGCGCCAACTTTGTTTCCATGGCTTGGTTGGTCGGTGTGATGTTTCGCTGTGAGAATCGACATCATAAATTGAGAGCGCCTCTCTGCTGCTGTCCCAGTTTCAAACTCCTCTAGTCGGATTAACAAGTATCAACGGCTTTGCATTCAGGTTTGATCTGATAGAATATCTGACTTTTTTTCTTTCCTTCTTCTGCCCTGCCTTCCCTTACATCCAGCATCATCATGCATCCCGCTGCGCTCCTCCTTGCTCTCTCCCTCTCTGTCCACGCAGTCCCTATCCTCAATTCTCGTGGGAACGACACCTTCGAACGCCGGGATGTTCCCTACAAAGTTGTCAACGTCGCAGGCCCCTCCACCCCTCTTGTCGAAACAATCACCGCGACCAATCCCCCGGCCACCATCACGGTCACTGAATACCCCTCATCCACACCTACTGTCGTGCCTGGTCCTTCCTACTCATCCTGGACCGTTGGACCGGCTGTGAGCGATGCTCCTCTTGAGCGCCGTGAGACCAACAGCACCAAGAGAGCGTTCCGTCGATTTGGTACATCCATCACCGATGCCACCACCAACAGCACAGAAAGCCATGCGATTGTCGCACGCAGCAACGACACCGTCCCGGATCTGGGTGAGCATACTGCAACCCCTGATCGTCGGTCTGACTCGCGCAATGAGACGGACTACGCTCTGCATGCCCGTAGCAACTCCACTTCCGAGGTCTTCGCCCGGGGCAATGATACCATTTCGAAGCTGATGGCTCGTCACGACGCATCTGAGACCAGCAATACCACTTCCGAGGTTTTTGCCCGAGGAAACGACACCATCTCCAAGCTGATGGCTCGTCAGCCTGCCACTCACGAATCCGAGGCCCTCAACAGTACTTCTGGGGTTGTTGCTCGCAGCAACGAAACTGTTTCCAAGATCCCAGCTGGTGGTGTCGATGTTGCACAGCGTGACCTGAACACCAGCAAGGTTATCTCCCACCCAAGTAGGGACTTGAACGGAACGGCTTTTCAGGCTCGAGAGCTGAATGCTACTCACAATGATGCTGCTGCCGGTACCATTATCAAGCGTGTTGACAACACCACCGATGCAGCTTCCAAGATTTACGCTAGGAGCTCCAATGACACCGTCCTTCAGTCCCGACAGACTCTCGATGCCGCTGTTGACGCTGCTTCTGATTTCAAGCACGAAAATACCACCAAGCTTGCTACCAAGCCCATGGCTCGGGCCCTGACAGAGGCTGAGAAAGCCGCGATTCCGCGTATGGCCAGGAGCTCAAATGAGACCGCCTCGCAGGCGGAGGACGAGGGAGTCGTTGCATAAATGCTCCCGCGCATCTCCACTCCTTACTATTTTTCTGCATCAAAAGGATGTTTCCAACGACGCTTACGGAACAGCGGACGAATCTAATGGACAGAGAGCAAGCAGTTTTCTCTTTACAAACAATTTCGGTTTATCACGACATGCATGACTGCGGTGATGAGCAATGTGGTCATGAAAACATGCATCTATGGGGCGTTTGTCTTATTTCCCTCCTTTTCCTTGCTTTTTCAGCTTTCCTTTGCTTCTAATTTTCTTGGCGATTTCATGATTTTATTTCAGAATGGGTGCTTTATTTGGTGGGGGGTAATGGGTTCTATTTCAGTTCGGGTACATATTAGCTAGATTGTGGTTCTTTTTGGATATTATATCAGATAGATCAGGTTGAATGGATTTCTATAGTTCGGCCGGAGTCAAGAGCGAGAGCCTCGTGCCCGTGACGTACGGGCCGGGATTACATAACCGCGCCCAGCCCCAGGCCGACCTGGCGTTCTGATCGCATGTCCGCATTCACATTAACATTTCCCTGCCACTTTCCCTTGTCCTTCTTGTCCCTTCTTTCTCTCCTGTCTATGGACCAGGAGCTGTCGGATTCTTCGCTCGCCCTTCCAGCGCATCGTCTGTCCCTGCTGCCCCCCTTCTTGCCTCCCCCTCTGGACCCCTCCCCCTTTCCGACCAGGTGTTTACCGCCCGATTCAAGCCACTGAGTCCGACTCCCCTCACATCATCCCATCACATCCACCATGGCCACCCCGGTAGCGGCCCCCGAAGACCAGAGTCGTCTCCTTGAGGAGGCATTGGGAGTCGTGCGGCAACAGTCGCAGATGATGCGGAAATGCCTCGAAACGCCTGGAAAATTAATGGATGCCTTGAAATGCGGGTGAGTGGGAGCTTCGCAGGCAGCAGTGGAATTGGGGCCGAGATAACTGACGTCTGCCGCCAATTGCCCCAGGTCCACCTTGGTCTCCGAGCTCCGAACCCCTAGCCTCGGCCCCAAGCAATACTACGAACTGTACATGGCCGTCTTCGATGCCCTGCGACATCTCTCCGTCTACCTGAAAGAAAACCACCCCGTCAACCACCTGGCGGATCTGTACGAACTCGTTCAATATGCCGGCAATATCATCCCGCGACTCTATCTCATGATCACCGTGGGTACGGTATACATGTCGGTGGAGGATGCTCCGGTGAAAGAGATCATGAAGGACATGATGGAGATGAGTCGGGGCGTGCAGCATCCCATTCGCGGGTTGTTCCTCCGGTACTACCTGTCCGGACAGGCTAGAGATCATCTGCCTACGGGGTCTAGCGATGGTCCGGAGGGCAACTTGCAGGATTCAATCAACTTCGTTCTGACGAATTTCGTCGAGATGAACAAGCTGTGGGTGAGGCTCCAGCACCAGGGCCCTTCGCGCGAGCGAGAGAAGCGGATGCAGGAGCGTCGGGAACTCGAATTGCTTGTTGGTAGCAATGTCGTGCGACTCAGTCAATTGGTCGATCTAGAGGGGTACAAATCCGGCATACTACAGGCGCTGCTGGAGCAGGTCGTTCAATGCCGGGATGTGTTGGCGCAGGAGTATTTACTAGAAGGTCAGTGCCAAATTGCCTCGTTGCCGGTATGGGATGCTGACCGAGAATATAGTGATTACCAAGGTGTTCCCCGATGAGTTCCACCTGCATACTCTCGATCTCCTGCTCTCCGCAATTGCTCGACTCAACCCGCATGTGGACTTGAAGAAGATCGTGATTGGATTGATGGACCGTTTGTCGGCTTACGCCGCTCGCGAGACCGAATCGTCCGCCGACCCAGATGCAAGGAAACAGAGAGAAGAGGATGCTGTCACCAAGCTCCTTGGGAACCTCACGGTATCCGAAGAAACGAAGGAGGACACAACTGAAGAAGCAACACAAGAGAATGGCGCGGAGCAGCCTTCGAAGGAGAATGCCGAAGCCACGACTGAAAGCGAGCCCAAGGCCAATGGCGACAGTAAGGCTGGCATTCCTGTCGATGTCAAGTTGTATGACATCTTCTATGAGCAAGTGGTCAACTTGATCAAGAGCCGCGGCCTCCCTATCCAAGACACAATGGCGCTTCTTGTTTCGCTTGTGAATCTGGCACTCAACACCTATCCGGATCGCCTGGAATTTGTCGACCAGATCCTTGACTTTGCGACCAAAGAGACTGCAGCGTACACGGATCACGCCGACCTGCACTCCGCCCCTACACAGCAGAACCTCCTGCATCTCCTCACTGCACCTCTCCGTTCCTACGCCTCCATCTTCACAGCCCTAGCCTTGCCTCACTACATCCCGCTTCTGACCTCGCAATCCTACACCACCCGGCGATCTGTCGCAGGCGAAATCGCGCGCAGTCTTCTCAAGAACCGAACACTCATCGCCACTACCGAGAATCTCGATCGTGTCCTGCAAGCCCTGAGGGTCTTGATCAAGGAGGGCACACAGCAGTCTATGGGCTATCCTGGGCTGCAGTCTCAGCGCCGGGGTGAGACCGACGAAACCATCGAGGAGCAAGGATGGCTTGCACGGTTGGTTCATCTGGTCCAGGCACCAGAAAACGATACTCAATTGAAGGTAATTGCCCCTTCCGTATGCCACGTCCTTGGCTAACCCTGCTGTCCAGCTACTCCAAGCAACCCGGAAGGCCTACCTCGACGGCAATGAGCGAATCCGATACACAACACCAGCCCTGGTCACAGCTTCGATACGCCTGGCACGCAAACTTAAGGCCCGCGAGCATTACGACGACAACTGGCAGTCGCAGTCTTCGGCGCTTTACCGGTTCATGCACCAGTGTGTCAACAACCTCTACCAGCGTGTGAACCCCGGCTGCGCTGATCTGTCCCTGCGCCTGTTCGTGATGTGCGGAGAAGTTGCCGACCAAACGGGCTTCGAAGAGTTCAGCTACGAGTTCTTCGCGCAAGCCTTCACCATCTACGAGGACTCCATCAGTGATTCGCGCGCCCAATTCCAGGCCGTCTGTGTCATTGCAGGAGCCCTGCATGGCACTCGCGGATTCTCCAAGGAGAACTACGACACCCTCATCACCAAGGCCGCCCTGCACGGAAGCAAGCTCCTCAAGAAGCCCGACCAATGTCGCGCTGTATACCTAGCCAGCCACCTCTGGTGGGTGGTTGAGAACCCGCAACGAGGCGAGGAAGACCCCAAGAACGTACGTCTACACCCTCTGATACACTCTCATTTTTTGCGCCCTAACACCGAATAGCTCTACCGCGACGGCAAGCGCGTCCTTGAATGCCTGCAACGTGCTCTCCGCGTCGCTGACGCCTGCATGGACACCGCAGTCTCCGTAGAACTCTTCGTCGAGATCCTCAACCGCTACGTCTACTACTTCGACCAACAGAACGAAACCGTCACCACCAAGTACCTCAACGGTCTCATCGAGCTCATTCACTCGAACCTGCAGACCGACGAAAACGAGCCCAATCCCAGCCTGGAGGGCCCGAAGCGTCACTTCCAGCGCACCCTGGACTACATCCGAACCCGAGATTTCGAAGGTGTAATCACCGATCCCAGACAGTGATGCACGACCAACCCAACCCTTCTATATGAATGAGCGATGTTTCCAACCCTGTATCCCACTCTTCTTGCTTCTTTCCCATTCCCCATTTCTTCCAGCCTCGTGCGTGTAAGATTCCCTTTTCCATCCTTTTCTTTTCCTTTCCTTTCCTTTATGAATGAACCCCTGACCTGTCTTGTTCCATCTTCTTGAATCGAGTATATCAATCAGTGTATCATCATCATACCCTGTCTCTTTCTTTTTCTTTCTTTCTTTCTTCTCCAGCTATTAGGAGGAAATTTGAATTCCGATAGAAAGTTACCCATTCTATTTTTACTTTATCTTGAACTCAAACCAACCTATCTCTATTAGACACTTAGCTTAGAGCCATGCACTAGGATGAACCGTAGGCCGAAATAGAAATGACGAATTCTTATAGTGAGATTCCATTACGGTATTGGATCTATACCACATCTGTGTAAGAGAGCCAATCTGATACCAACCGGACAGGAAGACCGTATGTCAGGATGTATGTATGTAAGTCCGTATGTATCCCTCTCCGAAGGATCAGGCCACTCTTCACAGTACCGGTATTCGTATCAGACGAGGAAAAACACAAGTGAAAAAGATATCTAAACTAGATAGCTCATACCTTGCAAGACCCCTGGGTATGCATACACACATACTCACACATATACACACCCCGAACCCCAAAACACCCAGACCTACGAAAAAACTACACAGCCACACACAAATCTACGACCAAGACAATCAACCCAAAGTGAACAGACAAAGCAATCAGATAGATATATAGATCAATACCCCAGGATAGGTGGGGAAGATCTTGATCCGATTCGATCATGCAATTGTTAAACATGGGAGTCCAACGAACATGAATGGGAAATGTGGTGATCATGATGATGATGAAGATGAAGATGATGATGACGATGTGTGCTCCATGGGAATCGCTACATAAGAGGTTTCAAGACACCTTGATGGTGGGAGCGTGCGCGTGCAAAAGGAGGAAGAAGAAGAAACGACATAACGTACATGACATGATTTATGTCCGTCAATGAGAAGGCAGAAAGAGGAAGATGGCAATGGAACTCGAACATGGAGAGAGCCAGGAAACATGGAACCTATCAGACGCAGAAGAGGAGGATAGGATATGAGGGGCCAGGTCGCGGTAGCGCGTAGGCAGATATTCGGATGAAGAATGAGCATAAGACGAGGAAGAAGACGAGTAAAATGGCCCCACGGCATGATGGGACGCTGGGATGGATGGGAAGATTGAAGGGAAAGGATGGGTACTGGAGTAGAGGAGATGCGTCCGTTCTCAGGCGTGGGGGAAGAAAGTGTCATAAGTGATAGGTCTGTGGCTAGAAGCCCGTAGGAGAAGAGAACTGCCGTAGTACTGAAGGAGTTGACGTGCCGATCCCGCCAAACGCTGGCAGACTGCTGCTGGGGACGGGGCTGCCGATTTCACCGGGAACAATGCTACCTCTGTGGCCTGAGGAGGCACTGTTGGTATCGGGCTCGAACTTGACATATTCACCCGTCTCGTCACTCTTGATCGAGAACGATCCGCCTCCGTTTTGGGTGTTGCCTTCCGTGTCACAGATGTCCAGCATTTCCTTCAGGGAGATGGGGGACTCAGTGGCCGGCCGTAGCTGGTCAACCTGCCGGAGGACAACTTTCACATCGTGGTATCCGCTTGCTCCCTTGGACGGGCTCATCGTGTTGAGTTGCTTGCAGGCCTGGATGACCAGAAGTCGTATCGTCACGGGCCGGGAGGCGTGAGCACGATGGTGACCTCCTGGGGCGAATGCGTTGGTGGACCAGCCACTCCCTAGAAGTGTCGTCAGTTGATAGCACGGAGAAGACCGATGTCGAGGGAGAACTGACCAGGTCCGGCTCCCCATGTCGGAGCGCTGGGGAAGGGAGAGGCACCGAAGGGAAGTTGCGCACCCCATGTGTTGCTCCCGATGCTTTGCCCGATGGGGAAACCACTGTGCTTCGCTGTGGGGAAGCTGTCAGCGCCTGCCAGGGATGACCACTTGTCAGGGAACTCACCAAGAGGGTCTGTGAACAAGGACGTGCCTGCAAAGCTAGCTCGGGCCGGACCAGGCAAGGACCCCGGAGCAGTCGCGCCAGGGAGAGACTGGGAGAGATTGGAGGTGAAGGGAACATCAGTGTCATCCAGAAGAGCACTGCTACCCAGATGCGCACTCAGGTCATCCACATCGCGCCGCCCGGGGCGGTTGTTCTGGTCTTGTTGGGTGCTTGACGGACGTTTGATAGGGCTGGGCCGGGCGATCGGGAATGCATGCGCGTCAAGAGGGGACCGCTCAAACGAGCTGGACGGCTGCCTGGAATGCGCATGGGACAGTCCACTTGGCTGTGCAGAGAAGACGTTGGCTATGGGCTGGTGGTGGAATGACAGGCCGTGTCCTGGATCGAGCGGGAAGCCCCTTCCGGGTGGAATCGGACGAGTTCCGTTCATGCCTGGAAGCACAGGGAGACCATTTGGCGCCGGGAACCCTCGCAGCTGGTTCATCAGAGGCCCGGAATGAGGCGGGTAGGAGGGCAACTCATGACCAATGGGTGGACGTGAGACCAGACCCAGCCCAGGCGGATTGGACGGGGAGAACCCAGGGGGATGAGATCTGTTCAATGCGCCCAGGGGAGACAATGGTGTCGATGGCTGTGGGTGGTGAAGTAACGGCGGCTGCCCATGGCCTTGCTTTGAGGTGACGCTCGATGCGCCAGACGACTGGGAAGGCGCCATCGATCGCGGAGAAATTGAGACCTGCGATGGCTCCGTGCTGGCCGGCTGGGACCGTGGAGACGACGTGTGGGAGCCCTGCTGGGATGGTTGCCGCGGTCTGGCAGGAGTCGGAGCCTTGGGGACGACAGGCGTAGCGACTTGAAAGTGCGGCGACTGGAAATGTGCCAGAAGGCCCTGGGCGTGGTGATGCAGATTGGCGGGGATAGGAACCGGCCCTGCATGCGATACTCGTTTTTGCCCGTCGTGCTCAGGCTTGGTGGCGGCCTCGCGATCTCTCCGGTTCTGCTCATCCCTGGCCTTGCGCTCTCGCTCGCGTTCCTCTTTTTGCCGTGCTTCCTCTCGTCGCTTCTTCTCTAGCTCCTTCTGCTCACGCTGCCTTCTTTCAAGCTCCGCTTGTCGCTCTCTCTCTTCACGCAGTCGTTTTTGCTTCTCGGCCTCTTTGCGAACCCGCTCCGCTTCCTGGGCCTTTCGCTCGGCCTCGCGCTTCTTTCTTTGCTCTTCCCGTTTCTTCTTCTGCTCTTCCAGCTTCTTCTCTTGCTCGGCTTTGGCTGCAGCCTCCTCGGCCGCCTTCTCCGCCTCCTTCCGCGCCTTCTCTTCCTCTTTGGCCTGCTTCTGAAGCTTCTTCCTGTCCTTTCGCTTCTGCGCTTCACGAGCCTTCTTGGCATTTCGTTGTTCATTCCGCGTTTGTTCCTCCATGAGCTCTTCGATCAGCTTCTGCTGGCGTTGCTCGGCGACCTTTTCCCGATAGGCTGTCAAGACGCGCTGTTCGAACATCCGGGCCGCAAAGATTTGGAACATGCGCCGACCTTCCTCCATGCGTTGCTCTTCCGTCATGGCGTCCTGCAGAAACGTGTCAGCTTGCACGGCATCACCACCCGGCCAGTTCCCGGAGCTGACCATTTCATCTTCCTCATATTCTTCATCCTCCTGACTATCGTAGTCCTCATCCTCCTCCTCATCATAATCATCATCATCAAGGGGACCGTGATTATGACCGCTATGGAGGGATTGGTGGGCTGCAGCAATCCCGTATTGGGTATCCTCTTCCCGCTGCATTCGACGCTCAGCTAATTGCTCCATCATGTCAATGAAATGTTTCCCGTCGTTCTTTAACAGATCGTCCGCAACGGTTAGGATGCCATCTACCAGCGGAGGAACCAAGTTAGTATGAACTCAGAACGAGGGTGAACCAGCTGAGGGCTCCACCTACCTTTGACAGTTAGACTATTTCCAAAGGCGAAGAAATCCGCACGGGCGGCTCGGGTTTCTTCATCTTCATATTCGTCGTCATCGCTGTATGGCTCATCATCCTCCTCATCCTCCTCATCGTAGTCTTCTTCTTCTTCCAGGTCTTCATCGTCTTCCTGCACCTCATGGATCCGGCCCCGAGAGGGGTGAAATTGACCTTGTGTCCGTGTATGCTGACCGGGCGACCGTAGAGGCGGGTGGTATAGACGAGGAGGCGGGATCATCGGCGGGCCCTTCTCGAACGAGCCATGGTTGTTGTTCGCGTATTGCTCCAGCTCCTCGTAGTAAGCATCATACAGCACCTCCAATTCCTCTTCGATCGCAGTCCGCTTCCTCCCACACACGGTACAGCTGCACGAGTGTTTCTGCTGCTCCTTCATCTTTTTCAAGACCGCATCCTTTTCGACCTTGACCAGCTGTCGTCGCTCCTCCTCACCCAGCTCGAGCCAGAACGTCTTGATGTTCTCGCGCTCTTCTTGCGTGGACGTATTCCAGATGCTGCGGTCCTTGCTAGATTTCAGAATCGTATGAGGTCCGAGATGCGGCGGTAACGGCGGGGGCAGAGGGTGTGACATGGAGACCGAGGGAGTGGACAGCGGGGTGGAGCTTTCATCGCCCAGCGGTTGGGAGCCTGTCTGACCCTTTTTGCCTTTTTTCTTCTTGGATTTCGAAGTCGTGGATGCTGGATGGCCGGGTTGCCCGTTGGACCGATCCGGAGGATGGGTTTGTCCATGCGTCGCGTCATGTGTCTGCTCGTAGTGCGTGTCGCCGTTGGGAGCGACCTCCTCGATATCATGATCGTCGGATCCAGGACTCTCCGGCGTGGTAGGGCTTAAACCGTTCGGTGAGGTGATCTCCGCGGCGGCATGTCCATTTCCGACCTTACGATCCGCTGCCAAGCGGGCCGCCTGTTTTTGTCTGCGTTTTTGCTTCTTGCGGTTTACCGACATGGGCTTGGAGTCTGATAAGGGAAGTTGGGCGCGGTCGTTGGGCGCATGGGCCTCGCCATTTGTGGTGTGTGCAGGGATGGAGGTCGACGCAAGATCGGACATGGTGGAACCGGGATTCGGCCTAGGCGTTTGCGGCGGAGCCATCGAGGGCGTGTCTTATGAGGCTAAGACACTGATGAGCTGGGAGGATGAAGGGGGCGGGATTCTCAGTCTCCTAGGTTCTTCCGACCCAAACACCATGCTAGGGAAGCGTTCCGGAGGAAAAAGTCAGCAAGACGCCCGGCGGAGGAGGTAGCCAGGTAGGAGAAGCACAGGAAGCTCACCGGACAGCGGACGGGCGAAGAAGGGGAGATATAAGTTGAAAGACTGAGAGAGGGCCGTAAACGCCGGCGTCGGGTGAATCACTTGAGGCAAGCGAAAGGCTGCGAGTGGAGGCGCCCAGGTGAATTGAGGGATCCCAGCGTCGACAAACGGGGAACGAGGGCGGAGAGGGGTGGAAAGGACCCGGGACCGCACGACCGAGAGGGGGGGGGCTTTGGCGTTCAATCCCAGGCGATCGGGGGGTGACCAGATGAGACGAGGCCGAGGTGGCGTAGCGGGGAATAGGACCGATCCGAGTCGAAGGAGCGTCGGCGACACGCGCAGGCAGTGTGAGATCGACTGAGAGGGCTGGAGATGATGGATTTGGATGGTGATGGATCTTGACGCCGGGCGTTGGGCTCTGGATGGTTGCCGTGCCGCTGGCCGCAACTGGATTAGCCGCCGCAAGCGAGGTGCCACGCATTGCATTCACCTCTACTACTTCATTTCTCTCCTCTTGCTGCTCTCTTTCCCCTCTTCTTCTTCTTCTTCCTCCTCCATTCATGATGCTGCAATCACGCGCCCCCCGATCATTCCCCGGCGTAAGCGCCTCGCCAGCCAGGAGCGTCCAGTCAAGGGGGCGCACTTTGCCGACCACCTTCCCAGCTAGCGGAACCTCACTGGCTTGGCCTCATTGCTCGCTCGGTCGCTAGCTATGGTCCAACCTGCAGCAACTCGGACGGCCGTCGGCTTTGGCTGCCTTCACGGGTCATGTCGGTGTTGAGCGCTATGTGTCCGCCCACGGGGAAGGCCGGGGGGGGGGGACGCTATAGCGCTCCCCTCCTGCGGGGTCTCAAAGAGGGGGGATCTCATGATCGACGCTGCCTGGCTACAACCCCATTCAAACATGATGTTGGCTGACTCTCCGGGACTCAGCCCATCACATAAATCTGATCTCTAGCTGGGTGAAAGAGAACTGACCATGTGTTGTTGAGATGTTGCATTAACCCCATGGCCCCCCCCCCGGACAGAGACATGGGCCCATCCAGCACTGCTGGCGATCGCCGTCTTTTAAGTACAGAGGGATCTCCAGCCTCTGTATCCAAGCTCAGGTTAATGTGATACCTCGGAGATGCCAGGCATCGCTGTACGACTTTCATCTCTCGCTGTGTCACCTTGCCGTGCAGGAAGCTCCGGGTATGACAGGGTTACAGTAAAAGTGGAAGATGCAGGAGATCTAAGTTAATCATGAACGTACAATGCTTGGACAACCCAACAACGAGCAAAACAGATTCACTCCCTTTAAGCTCCCTTCATGGAAAACATGGTGCGAGGGAACGTTGTAGGTCTCGAACCAGGTAAGATACCTACAAAAGCACATACATCAGGCCCATCTAGGTTTTACTGCACGGACCAGTGAAGATGGCCAAGTGGTTCAAATAGTAGCAACGTGGCTAAGCTCTAGCTAAGGCAAGCGATCAAGGAAATAGGGAAGACAGAATAGAATGTAGTGCAAACTGTGACTTTCCTGGCTGACCCTACTGTGTTGCAGCCAAATCATGGTCTGTGCCGTTTCCCTCCGACCTCAGCTCTGGCTGATACGCCTGCAAAGTGTCCGCCAATGCACCAATGAGAAGCTCCAACTAGCACACATCGGGCAGCCTATTGGAGGACTCGGTTAGGTGTCGGCGCATGCCCGCAAGCCATCTAAAACATGACCAGAAGACTCGACCAAAACGCCCAAGTGGGTTCCTCCAGTCGGCGAGGCTTCCGGTTCCTGGTGCTCATAGTTGTCACTAGACTTAATACGGACCTGGCACGGCGTTGGTTATCCTCCTTCCTGGTCATGGCTCCCCTGAACGGCTTGATCACGAACGTGTGTTGGTGAGCCATGCCGCCCCAAGATGCCTCTGGTAATGGCTGGCTAGATGGCATGCATTGAAATCGGCAGTGTATTGCAAATCCTTCAGTCTCAATCCGAAGCGTTCATAACAGTAATAATTCGTCTCTCGTTCAACCTGCAAAAAGCTTTTCGTAGTATGGGACATCTAGGTCGCAGCCAGAAGTTGATCTTCGCGCATTCCCACCTCCGTTCGGTCACCGGAGTATTCCTGTTCATCGCCGCTGGATTCTTCATCCTCTTCCTTGAAGATTGCAGAAATGAGATCAATATACAAGGACTCGGTCGGCTTTCTCATGACTGTCCCCTTAGGGGTCCGGAAAAAGCCGAGTTGGGGTGGGCATAGGATGATCCGCGACCGGCGGATTTGCGCATAGTCTGAGGCAACCGAATTGGCTTCGACGACAGACGGCCAGATAGCATCCAGCAGGTCTTCTTTGCCCATCTCCGTGTAAGAGCTTTGCCGGGGCTCAACGAGGAGGATTGGCTCTGGGCGACCATTCCCCACGATCAAAGCCCCGACCACATGAGGATTCCCTCGTAGGATGGTCTCCATGGGAATCGGCCACACCTTGAGTTTGTTTTCCAGCATAATGATATCCTCGGTACGGGAGTGGAAGCGCCACAGCCCGGGTTTTGTGGGATGAGGCATGAATAGATCTTTCGTGCGCCACGTGCGCACATTGGGATAATTATGAGCAAACGACAGATGCGAGCGAGACTTTTCGTTTGGGTGCAGCACCAGCTCATACACACCATCACCTACAGCCTGCATCTCGTATTCCTCACATTTGTTGAACTCAAGGTATTCCCATTCCCCGGGCTGAGGAATGAGCACCTGGATATGACAAGTCTCCATAGACCCATACATTTGGCGCACGTCAGTGACTCGGCTCAGCTTATGCCCAACCCTAGGGGCCAGTGCCCCTCCACCGAAAAGGATGAAATCAAGACGTCGTGCCTGGTCATAGGCTCCCGGCTCGAGCACCCACTGCTCTATCATGAATGGGGGAGCGTAGATAGCTCGGATCTGCGGCTGTTGTTGCAAAATCGCGCTCAGCAGGGACCCGCTCGGTGGGACAGAAAGAGGTCCCATGACAAAAGCGGCCGTATGTGAAAAGAGGGGCATAAGAGTGTAGGCATGGAGCCCGGCTAGCTGCCCAATCCATGAGTTTGTGAATCTCTAAGAGTGCATATGGCAACTTACGTGGTGAGGGGGAAAGGGCGAGTAGAAACGTCCGGGTGGGGAGAAGTTGAACTGGTCCGCATTCTGCGCACGCCGCCCCTCTGGGACAGGCAGAAATGTGTCCCTGTCGGCGCAGGATAGAGTACCGTGGGTGTAATTCACCAGCTTTGGCTGACCTGTCGTGCCGGAGGTGTGCAGAATCAGGCAACGTTTGTCCTGGAGGTCGGAAAACGAGCCCGCCCAGTGAAATGGAGGGGCCCGAGACTTTAAGAGCTCGGCCAATGCCGGTAGCTGTAAGACTGGCATAAATGGGTCGAATTGTTGCAGACTCTCTGCGACTGGGCACTCGGAATCCGCGTAGAGAAGCCCATGGACATCTGCCTCCTGCAACAGGCCTAGATTCTGAATCGCAGTGTTTTGGACAGAGACGAACATCGCCTGTATGGATCAATCAGTGTGCGAGCATTGTCTGTGGAGGAGCATGGCCACATACTGTCCATCCGCATTTCATGAGCGCTAGCAGCAGGATTGGGTAGCGGAGGTCAGGAGGGCCGATATAAGCCAGGGTTGTCTTTTTGGAGACTCCGTCAAAGGCGCGGTCAACCCACCCAGCCATATGATTCACCGCCGTCGCCAACATTCTCATGTTGATATCGCGGAAGCCATCTGCAACATTCCTTGACTTGGGAATGGCGGCAAATACGCGATCAGGCTCCTCATGGGCGAAGTAGTCGACGATGTCGGGCAGCAGGCGCTGCCCTCTGAACTCCTCCCCGCCTCGAACCCACGACTCCGTGCCATTGCAAGCAGCCATTCTGAGAACGGGTAAAGGCAGTCTAGTGTCCGAGTGGTGGGAGTTAGAGGATGTCGGACCGGTGTCCGAGACCGTAATGGAGGACGAGGGAAGGGATGCGTTTATGATATGGCCACCCGGGAGGATTGCCGTGGGGGGGCTATTAATTCAACACTTGAGGGGGGTAGGCAATTAGTACACCATCTGCAGAAGAGCTTAGGTCAAGCAAATGCCACAGCCCGAATGCAAGCAAGCACCTTTCCACCCCCTCGTGGGGATCCCATAAGTCTGCACTAAGCTGGTCTTTGGATAAAGGACCGACAGCTGGACGACCCGTGCCTGCACCATACACGCCTAAGCCCGTGGGCCGGGACCAGGAACAGAAGAGGGCCAACCTGTGCCGTGCAGAATTGGTAACTAACCGGGCAATGGTTGTACGGGTTGTGTAATGAATGGGATTAGCGGACCGCAGGAAGGTTCAGTTGGTGTCACTCTTCACTAGCCCTCCGAGTGGGCTCGCTCGGAAAAGGCCGCTGTTCCGCGCCCATGACGACTGGCGGGCCGGTTGGCACTTGCACCGGTGATTCCCAGTCCATCCTGCGTTTGTTTAGGGGCCCCCGTTGTGCGGTCGTCGACGAGGGATTTGATTCTGTTCCCGCCGGCTTATCGTATGACATGAAAATATGCATACTCCCTGATCCCTATCTTCCCTGCACCATGTGGCGCGTGGGTGGCCGGCGTGCTCGTGGGACTCCGCAACTCGTCTCGACTATTTCGTTAGTGGAATGATAGAAAAGGACTAGAGAATGCCGATCAGCCTGGCCCAACTGCGCCCGTGGAATTGAAGTAGTCTGCTCCACAATTGCATCTGTGATTGTCCTTTCCAGATCATTTCCGCCCCGGTGTATCTTACACAGAGGTTGGCACGTTCCGGCGGCTGGCCCAGATGGAATTTGAGATTGACGTCTTGACGGGCCGGCTCACCATGGTTTGTGGGTGGAGGCCGCTGAATTCCTGCGACCTCATTGCTCGAGCCACGACACAGGATTCATTTCTCAGCCGATACAGGAAATCCTGAACATCCCATGACTTCATTGACCGGTCGCTTCCTTCCTGAACCGTCTGACCAGTCTCAATTTTGATGTTTTGTTTGTGCCGTCGTCTTTAGGACCTGCGCTTGGAAATAAGCGGTGACGGTTTCAGCGGATGCCGAAGGAAGCGATGCCCAGAGATTAAGGATCTCCATAAAAACTCCGTGGAGGCCGCCTGACGAGACCACCATTGGGAGATGCGAAATGGAGAGCCCGTTGGGTCTCCAGTCCGATCGATGCGTTGATTCGTAGAGCGGGCAATGGCGCACCCTCTTGCGCCCGAGAAAGCGACGGCGTGCAGAATAGCCTAGCAGGAGTCGTCAGAACCCCCCAAAATGATGGCTAAAAGATGGCCCTAGTAAACTTCCACTCCGTAACGGCTGCCAAACGCCCCGATGGTTTCAAGGCGGGTGGCTGCGAGAGCTTATTTGCAGCGCTTTCCCCAGCAATCACCATCCGTAGCGTATGGAAGGAGGCAGCCATATTATGAAGGGTCCACCGTCCAGCAACTGGGATTATCATCCGATCTTTGAAGCATCTGCAGTGACAGGTGTCACATCGAGTTCCATGTGTACGGACTGCATCGTGGTCGCGTCGTCAGCAGCGGACTGATAGGGGGCTGTTGAAACGAGAACGTTAGACTTGGTGCCTGGAAAGGGAGGGGCATGGCCAGACCTGGAGTTTATTTCCTGATTGACCAAGCAATGGTCTAGGCCGTTATCAGAAAGTGATTAAGCTATTCTCAGCCAGTAGATCTGTATTCGTTGCCTGAAGCATAAGTGAAAGTATGTGACGCGGCCTATTCACACCCTGCTCGTATCTAGAGTCTCTGTGTATCGAATAAAAACAAGGAAAAAGGATACCAAGAGTCCTTCTGAGACCTTCTGAGACCTTCTGAGACACTCAAATATTAATGATGGAATCGTCAGCATGCGTGGCAGATCTTGCGATAGCATCCACACACTATCCCTCCATGGGCGCGTTGGGTTGACATCAGGATCACGGCTGCAACAGATCAACTGTTAGACCGATAAAGGCTCGGAAGCCACCTGCCAGGCGACGCAGCTGAAATCAGCCACGCAGGGTCGGAGAAACCCTTATTGCAAGAACAGGTGCAACCCTTGTTCGGTCGTTGACACCAAGTAGATAGTGCTCCGTAGCCACCGAGACTATGCAGGGAAGCTGCGCCGCCCGTGGTACTGCTTAAGCCAGTAGTATGAGAGGTGAGATAAGATGATTGTATGGAGTTTCAATGAAGAAACTGGCGAGAAATAAATACGAGAAGATGGAGATGGTTGCGCTGGGTTTATGTCTTGGCTTTGGGGTGTTCCTTTGTGCGACGCCTCTCCCCACCCCGTCGAATATAAATAGTAGCCGGAGCGGGCTTCACTTTACGAAATGTGAGCGGAGACACCTGCAAGTCTCATGAGATTGGGTATTTAATGAGGACGTTATCTAGGTGTAAATGCTCAAGTATTTCTTGACCGCCAGTCTCCGGTTTCTTGTCTCTTTACGTGAACCAATACAGCCGAGTCGCTCGAGCTCAACCAAAAACCAGATCCTTGATGGACTGTCCGATCTTTTTGTCTGTCCGGCTTTGGGTCTCGTAGCCAACGGTCGCCCTGGCCCGGTCCTCTTCATCAAAAACATGAGCCGCCGTGAAGTCCATATCTATCGGACGAACTAGCTTGGAGCGGAAGTAGATCTAGTTGAACGGTCAGTCCCTACCCCAAGTCTACCCGAGAAATAAAAACTCACTTTGTAGCCGAAATAATCCAGGAAGAATAACGGGGCAGCTATGTACGATGAGAACCAGGACTTTGCAGACCCCTGCTCGCCGAAGGGGAAGCACGCCAAGTAGAACTCGCAGCCTGCGATGAAAAGAACCACCAGGAGGCCCAGGTATTGGGAGTAAGGAGCCGTCCGGTCTCGGAAGGGAAGCGTCCGTGTGCTGATGCCTTGCGCGGCAAGGCCCCGCCGGAATCGGATATGGGAGATGAAGATGCTGGACCATTGGAAGAGGGCTGAGACAGACACCTAGGAGCAGAGTCAGATATAGGGCAACGACACTTGCATCGGGTAGATCCGTACCAGAGAAGAGAACCAGTTGTATACGGTAGCCCCCGTGGCGTTACAGTTCAGATAGCACAAGGCCCCTCCGAGGACAGTGCTGATGGTCAGAGAAACATATGGTCTGCCAGCAGAGTCCTTCCGACCAAAGAAAGGGTGCAGAATAGCCATGTCGGACAATGCAGCAAGACTGCGACTAGCAATGTATGCACTGGTGATTCCACAACTGATCACCGTCAGGAAGATGAACCCATTGATGATATGTGCTAGCCACATCACGCCGGCCCGCTCAATGGCGATGACAAATGGACTCCCCATTGTGCCACTGCCATTGATGAGGTTATCATCGTTGTAAGGAACGCACATGCCCACAAGCCAGATGTTGACCACAAAGAACGAAAACATACGCCAGAAGACTGGGTACACTGTCTTTCTGATGGTCCGACGAGGATCCTTGGCCTCTCCAGCGATGACTGCGATGTGCTCGCCGCCACCAAAGCTGAACAGTGCTTGGACAAATGCCTTGGAGATCCCTTTGATACCATTGTTGAATGCACCGGGATTGCGCCAGTAGCGGAATTCGATCGCACCATGCGTGCCTGGGATGCCCCCCGAAGTCATGATGATCATGAAGAAGATCATGACGACGATTGCCAGGCACTTGGTAAACGACATGATATACTCAACATGGCCGTAGATCCGAACGCCAAATGCATTGGCCGCGGCAATGACAACCAGGAAAATGGTGATATATGCTGCAAGAGGGATAACCTCCGTCTGCGGCCAGAATTCAAGCACGGAGACCGCCGCGGTAATTTCGGCGGGAATGCAAAGCACCCACTGTTGGCAATCATCAGTTAGACATCCATCCTTTCGAGTTGAGACGAGCTGCCTACCGAGAACCAAAAGTTGATGCCGACCGCAAACCCGAAGGCGGGCTCCACGTACTCGATACACTGTCTGATAAATCCGCCATGGACCGGTTTAAATGTTGTCATCTCTCCGATGGAGGTATATTGCACATATACCACGAGCCTAACAAGGACAGAGCAATGGTCAACGAATGCATACTTGTCACGTACTTGGGTAGGCATACGCAGTAATCGTGTATGCAACGGCGATCCCACCAGGTCCAGCTACACACGGTGGTTAGCGGCGTAAGCTTCTTCGTAGCTTGCCCTCAGAGATTCATACCATACTTCAAGGCAGTGCCTGTACCGACCCATCTGGACGGATAGGAGCAGTCAGTAAGTGGTTGGTCAGGTATAGAGAGGCGGTCCTACAAGCCGGTCCCGACGCCAGCACCAAAGGTCATCATCATGATCTGACGACGACCGAGCGATCGGTGATAGCCAACATCTTCACTTGCTCCCAAGAGCTCACTTTCTCCCTTGATGACATCGGTGTTTTCGGGATCGACAACGGTGAGGGTATCGGTCACTTTCTTCGTCATAGTTACGATCGGTTACTCTCTCTTTCTCTTTTGCGTACGTGGCTGTCGAGGAGGGGATTTAGGCGGCACTTTATAAGTTGATTCCGGTGAGCGTAGTGAGGATCTGATGGCAATATCATTGGCCATGTTGGCCGTCCTATCTGAAAGACAGCAGCAGGATGGTCATCCTGCTGCGGAGATAAGCTAGACTGTGATAATGGCAGCGGCGTTAATAGCGAGTTGTAGATAATCGTGCGGAGTAGTCCGAGTCTCCTCTTTTTCTCCGTATGAGGAAAAGCTGAGGGCAAAGAGGAGCAAGAGTGGGGTGGCTGGTCATCTGCTGAATGACACATGTCGGCCAGTCCGGAGTCGGGTGTATAAAGCGAGCATTTGCCCATAAAGTTTCGATCATCCAACACAATTATTCCTCTAACTCTGCTTAGCTGGCCCCTACATCTGATCAACACTATGACTGGCAGCAAGAACGTGGTGTTCGACATTGTCGGCACCCTGGTGTCGTATGACGTCCTCTTCGATGCGATTGACACCCAACTGGGCGACCGTCTCCGTGCAGAGGGCATCAAGCCGTCTCTGCTAGGATACACCTGGATCGAGGTTGCGGAACGAGAGTACACCTATTTGAGCCTGTCGGGCCAGTATAAGCCGTTTGCAACCTGTTTCGAGCTACTATTTTACCGGATGCTCCATATGGCCGGCATCGAGAACCCAAGAAGCTTTGCCACGGACAGCGATCTTGCCTTTATCATGAGAGAGTACGCAAAGCTAGGACTGCGTCCCGGAGCGATCGAGTGCGTCACCAAGCTGCGTGATGCTGGGTTCACTGTCTGGGCGCTGACAGCGGGGGACATCGCGAGAGTGGGGGGATATTTTGCCAACGCTGGTCTTGCCTGGCCTGCAGAGAACCTGAAATCTTGCGATACGCAGGGTGTGGGCAAGCCCGACTTGCAGGTATACCAACCGCTCCTGGAGCAGTTGTCTGAGAATGGGCAGCCCTGGTTCGCTGCTGGCCATATGTGGGACGTTTCGGCGGCTCGCCGTGCGGGGTGAGTGCAGATGCGCTAAGTGACTTGTTATCACGGAGATACGGGAACGACTGACACTAGGTACATAGATACAAAGGGGCATACTGCTCCATCTGGGAGAAAGAGCCCATCGTGGAGTTATTTGGAGAGATGGAAGTCATGGCTGACACGCTTCCCGAGATGGCCGACAGGATCATTGCCGCGGAAAGTGCCTGAGTAGGAGATCACGACGGATAGCTTCGAGGCAGGTGATAGGCATGTTGACTTGAGCTTGGGCAGTGGAGCAGCGCGTCAAGCTAGAGATAACTATGTTAAGTCGCTAGTTCATAGGCAGACATCGCCGACTAATCTTATCTGTCCCTCTGCGGATGTTTCTCCCTCTTAAGGGCATGATTTTCTCCTGGTTTTCCATAGAGATGATAAGCAATAGCATCAAAGGCCCGCATCCCGATAAGAGCAATGTATCCTCATCAGTGTGAATGGGTGTAGATGCGAGTGCGGTGCGGAGTATTGGTTCCCTCTTAGCCGAATATACTATGTAATTCTTCATGCATTCTGTCACTACGGCAGGCAATGCGGTGTGGATGAAGCATCAAACCCTGGTGTACTAGTAGACCGTTATAGTATGATCAAGTCTGTAGGCAGCATTCCGTACATGACTGCGATATGGGTGGAACAATATCTTGCAGTATCTGGCCTGGCTCAATCATGGAGAAACGGTCGGGCACCCGCGGTAGTTGAATCTGATTGGATGATGTTCGGCCCCGACTAAATCACGTGGTAGGTGCAATTCTAAACTGAACAGTGTCAGTCAAAGCAGCTGGATAGGATGTTCCTTGATCGCCTTGAGGTCGGCGGGGCTTGCCACTTGTCGGATCGGTATCGCCTTGGATCAGGTACGAGTCACGAGAGTCGAAACAGGAACCACAGGAACGGCGGTCGCCCCCCAGCATTATGTCCCTGCCTAAACCTAATCAGGAAATTCCCTCCACGGACATCCGCGGAGCCTAAACCCGATTCTTTTGGATATTGTTGGCGAGAATGGACTATAAGATGGCTTTTCGCGCTGGTCAACCATCGGTTCTCCAGACACAAGCCCTCATACAAGATGCCTGCTCAAAAGAAGGTTCGTTCAACTTCCTCGTCATAAGGCTTTGGCTAATATAACCACTTAGGCCATTATCATCGGAGCAGGCCCTGCCGGCCTGGCTGCCGCACTCCAGCTGCATCGCAACAACAACATCGCCATCACAGTGTATGAACTACGCCCGGAACCGACTACAATGGGTGGCGCCATTGGAATCTTTCCAAATGGTATGCGTCTGCTTCATCGAATGGGCCTTTATGAGGCCCTTCTCGCACGCGGATCCTGCGTCACCCACATGGAGATCCATTCACTGCAGAACGGTGACATCGCCAAGGTCGACATGGCTTCCTGGGCCCACCAGCAGACGGGCTTCGGATATCTGCGCATTTGCCGGAGAGATCTCCAGGATGTTCTTCTCACCGCCGTTGCTGAAGAACGTATCCCTGTCTCCTACAATAAGCGTATCGTCTCAGTCACCGAGTCACCAACCAATGTCACTGTGACCTTCTCTGACGGATCGACTGACACTGCCGATATGCTGATCGGATGCGATGGCCTTCACTCTAGTGTCCGTCGACTGCATGTTGACCCGTCCATTGTGCCCGAGTACTCTGGCATCGCCGGAACCCAATCCATCATCCAGTCCAGCAACCTTCCGGATGCGCTCAGAACACAAGCAAACGCCTTTATGACCTGTAATGGGCTACTGGTAACAATGCCCTGCTCCGCATCTGGGGACAAGCTCTTTTGGTTCTTCTCGCGGGAAACGCCCATTCCTCACTCAGAATCTGGCAATGCACGAGACGGGTGGGAGGAGCGGCGCCAGCGAGAGGTTGCGGAGTATAAAGATACTATTCATAATATCCTCGACACGGGCAAGGGCGAGTGGCGCGAGACGCTAACAGAACTGGTAAACCGGACGAAATTTATTGGCTTTTATCCTGTCTTCCGGCTCCCCCTGGGCGGAAAGTGGTCGACCTCTCGAACGGTATTGCTTGGAGATGCAGCGCATGCCATGCAGCCTCATGCGGGTCAGGGAGTGTCCATGGCTTTGGAAGATGTGTTTCTGCTTTCGCGGCTACTGCGCGACCCCGAACGGAGTCTGGATGATGTCTTTGCCCAGTATGAGGCAATCCGGAGACCGCGCATCATGGCGATCTCCACTTTGGCGACCAAGAATGGGAAGGCGCGGAGAGATGTCAGCCCATGGAAATTGAGGATGAAGGAGTACATGGCGTGGGCTACCTATGGACTATATAACCGATTGGGGTTGGAGTCCTGGGGGATCAGGCAGCAGCATCTGGTCTATGATATTGATGAGGTTATGATCTGAATGCTGGAGTGTGCTGGAGATTTGTTCACCAGAGTGTAAATAATTGGTGGATGACCGGGGGGGAGGGAGGTTTTCGGGGATCTCCGTTTGTTTCATTACCTTAATGCAGCTAGAAGCAATGTCTCAGAGTAAATGATTTTTTGACCAGCTGGAAGCTCTGGAAATAGATAGCGTAGCTCAAGTCTAGAATCTAGCCGGAACTCTAGAGGGTATAAGAAGCCGTGCTATAGACGCCCAGGAGGAAGTAGAACGAGGCGGGCGGACAAGAACCGACACCTCAGGACGCAGGGATGGATGCAGAAAGATGTCATGTCATGCATGGACCGGAGTTGAGGACCTGCTCAGCCATAGTGAGTCCGACCCCTGAAGTGGCTGTCAGCCAGGATTTAGGGCGCGCTGGTTAGTCCGGGAGGAGCAACACCCCAGAATCCAGATAGGGAGAGATGGGGAAAGAAGGACTGGACGACAAGCTTGTTGACGGTTGAGAATTGAGCCTGCCAGGTCAGTAGTAGTACAGTGGAGTCCACATGTCTCTGATCAACAACGGGCGTGGGAAGAATTTAAAAAAAGGTGCCCTGACTCGCACAGTCTCTTCTCGCGCACCATTGCTCCCCTCACCTCAATTAACCACGACCAATGGAACCGGACTTGCCCATCCTTCGGGGTTCTTGCAGCCAGAGCATCCGAGTCTATAAATATCGCTTCTGGGGAGCCGGGTCCAATGGTAAGCAGCGCATGCCCCTGGTCCTGGCTCGATCCCCCTCCCCTGGACCAACAGGCTCTCCACCCTCATAATAGTAACAGCGACTATCGCGAAATAACCACCGTCTAGCCTGCAACGTCTGAGACAAATCTCTAACCTTAGTAACAAGTGGCCGTGCGGTGACGATTCTTCAGCTGTGCCCTCCACTGGGTCGATCCCATCCTTTTCCTTGATTACTATGGAAGTCATTAGTGTGCAGTGGGATTGGTTGTGGTCGCGGTGCTGGGCGGCCCTATGCTATTCGATGGAGTTCCTGGCCATTCGCTGAGAAGGGGGGATGATGCCATATATAATAATGTGATGCCTGATGATTCCCCCTCATGGACTCTGCGGTGCAGCGGCCCAGTGGTTGTTTACTTTGTGCCTTGCTCATCCGTACCACTCCAGTATCTACTGTACTCCATACCGTAACCACGGTTCTGCCTGTCGTAAGTAACCCCGTCAGCCTCACCCGCGCGACCGCCTTCCAGAAGGACTGGCCTCCTCCCCTCCCCAAAAAGACCCCGATTATCCCAGCTGCTCCTCCATTCCCCGGCTCTGCATCATTCCTCTTGCCTCCTCACCTGTATCTCTTAATCTGAGGGGGAGGGGCATCTTTACCATCCAATTTCTTCCCCTCCTTCCACCGTCGCCCTGCACTAATCGCCCCATCCAGCCAGCCTTGCCTGCTGCCTGATTCTTACTTCGTTCCGGGTTCCGCCAGGGCTCGTCAGCGCCCTCGCATTGCTTCGCCCATTCGTTCCCTCTCGCCGCATCGCTCCAGGGATCTCGAGATCCTACCCGGTCATCGAAAATGGCCCAGCAACAGAACGACAATGTGATGCGAAGGTACGTCCCGCCAGGTCGCCGCCCGGGCTACAGAGGCCATCATGTTATCTCCCACCGATCACTGCTTCCGTTATCAGCCCACCCGCTGTCCCTCACCAGGCGCTCGTCCGAGACGAATGGGTACAGGTCTGACATGCATGCAGGAAGTTGGTTATCATCGGAGACGGTGCCTGCGGGAAGACCAGTCTGCTCAGTGTCTTCACCCTGGGTTACTTTCCAACTGTGAGTCTTCCATTGCGCGATGAGGGTTTAATGACCAAGGTTCTGAGCTAATATGATTTTGATGTGTAGCATTATGTCCGTAACTATCACCTTTTCGCTACCCACCCCGTGCATGTGTCTGACTGTCGCCGCGTTACCAGGTCCCCACGGTATTTGAGAACTATGTGACGGATTGCCGAGTGGATGGCCGTTCGGTCCAATTGGCTCTATGGGATACTGCCGGTCAGGAAGATTACGAGCGACTCCGCCCACTAGCCTATTCCAAGGCGCATGTGATCCTGATTGGATTCTCCGTGGACACGCCCGATTCGCTTGAGAACGTCAAACATAAGGTTCGTCTGACCACCTTGGCCCTGCCAGCTGTGCTGACCGGCTCGTCTAGTGGATTGAAGAAGCCAACGAACGATGTCCGGGTGTCCCGATTATCCTCGTCGGCCTGAAAAAAGATCTGCGGGAAGATCCTCTGGCGGTCGAGGAGATGAGAAAGAAGTCATTGAAGTTCGTGACGTCGAAAGAAGGCAGCGACATCTCCACGCAGATCGGAGCCCGCAAGTATCTAGAATGCTCGTCGTTAACCGGCGAGGGCGTCGACGATGTGTTCGAGGCGGCGACGCGTGCGGCGCTCCTGACGTTCGATAAGCGCAAGAGCTCGTGCTGCATTGTGCTATGACGGAAGATAACGACTTGCGATTATATATGTCGCCGACTCTGATGGTATTTCAGCGATTTTGCATGCCAGCCACGACGGTTCATTTCGCTCTGCGGTTATTGCGCATGTTGCCACGCGTCGCACGCGTGGGCCAGTCTGTTGAATTGGATTTGAAAAAAAGGGGGACGGGTGGTCGACGGACGTTGATCGATATATCTTGCATTTGCGGCGTTTGGGAGGGCCTCTTCTTTGTGGAATCTTGCCTGGCATGTTCAACGATACCCTTGGTCCGGATGCTGCCGAGTCTCTCCTTGGGTTGGAACGTGCGATGTCTGTCCTTACCTTGATGTGTTCTACTGTTACTGCCTAGCGGTGTATTTCTTATTCCCTGTATGCTGAAATTGTATCATTCTGTACTGGTAATGTAGGCCATCACCATCATCATCACCACCACCAAAGTAAAGAACAGAACCATATATTATACATCCAACCATAAATACATACAAGCAGCACAATCATCCCCCGTCTTCCCCCCCCAACCTTTGAAAAGATAGTAATGAAATCTAATCCCTCTTCCACTCAAAATTCCACCCCTCCCTCGCCGGCCCCTCCGTCTGCAACCGCGCATACTCAATCGGAACCAAATCCCTAAACACGCCCGTCTTAATCATACTCTTCCGAAACAACTTCCCACCATCACCGGCCCCCGTACGCAATTCCTCACACGCGGCTTGCATGGACTGCCACTGGCGCTGGAGTTCGAGCTCGTGGGCCCGACGCTGATTCGCTTGGTAGAGGTTCCAGGCGCGGTGGATCGTCCAGTGCCGGAGGAAACGCGTGCGGGAGAAGCGGAGGGGCCGGGGCGTGAGGGGGTGGTGGAGGAAGTAGCGGATTAATACTATATTTTTGCTCTGTTAGGATGGGATGGGAGTTGGAATTGGGATTGGGGTTGAAATGGGAGGGGAAGGGGAAGGGATTGGGAGAGGGAAGGGTCAATTGGGAGGCGGGAGACGTACGAATCCGACGATCGCCTCTATAGCCACTTTCTTTTCTTTTCGAGAGGGCGGAGGTGGTGGAGAAGGAGCGCGGAGAGGTAGGAGTAGAAGTGGAAGAGAGGATTTCGTTGGTGAGGGTTGGGCGGACGGGGGCGCGGGTGATGGGGATGCGGAAGACGTTGGCCAGGGAGGCCAGGACGGGGGAAAGAGGGCGCATGTTGGTATTTGGTGGTTCCCGTGGCCCTGGGTGGTGGTTGAGTGAGAGTGGTGAGTGTAGGGTGTAGGTGGAGGTGTAGGTAGGGCCTGGAGAAGTTCGGGGAGAATGGAAGAGACTCGGAGCGGAACTTTGATTATCAGCCGCGCGCTAAGAATAAGCGCGCTTACTCCAGAGTAGAGAGTATATTTCACTACGGATTTTGAATTATTTCTACTGTTTATTCTCTGCGATGAGATCTTTTGTGTTATTTTCAGTATGCTGCATACCACTCGGTTGCTTTACCGATGGATCATCGCTCATATCAAACGCAAACCAGCAAAGAGTGTATCTCAGTACCATCCGATCAATCAGAATAACGCCAGAAATGCATCGTTACACTGCGCTCATAACCAATCCATCACTCCTTACTAGTCACCCGCTTCTTCGATCGATCGTAGTTCAACACCTTGCGTCGTCGGTGGGTTTGTGCCAATTTCCACCGGCAGTACAAGACCAACGCATCCTTCAAAAGCACAAACGCACAACCTCCAACCACACTCCGGCCCCAACGGGTCTGCAGCAGCCCCGGCTTGGCCTTGCTCAGCGTCGATGGTGTCGTCCACGATGTCGGTAATACATACTTCAACAGGCCACCCATCGAGGCAGAAATGGCCGGGAACGCAAGCGCCCCGAGGATGATGTCGGCCAAACTGCTTGTGTCGTGGATCAAGTCATCCCTCCGAGCCAGGCCCAAGGCTTGCCCGTTTCCTCCATCCTGGTTCTGCCCTTGTCCCTCACCCTGCGCGTTTCCGCCGTTGAACCCGAGCAACCCTTGTGGTCCGTCGTCGCCGCCCATCCCAACCTGTAGTTCCAAATCAATCTCCATCAGCAGTCCGTTGTCATTGGGCGGGTCCGGCTCAGGGTGTTCTGGCGGCGCATTATCATCGAATTCGTTGATATCCGACTGGCGCGGCTGCACCTCTGCAATCCATTTCCTCTCCAGCTTGCCAAACATTCTCTCGTAAAGGGTGCCATAAAAGCTCTTCAGGTACGGAAGAGCAGCAAACGTCACTGCCGCACTGGGCGGCCAAAGATCCAATTCCAGCTCCTGTCCGGGTTGGTGCGTAGCGAAAAACATGACGGGGATGGCAGGAAGAAGCCCATCTGCGTACCGGGTGCGCGAGAAGATCAACACCAGGGGTATAAGAGGCAACCCGAGGTTGAGGCCTGAATTCCATGCCCCGTCTGCTGTCTCCTCCAAGATCATTCTAGCTTCCTCGGTTCCAAACACAAAGTACATCGAATAAACGCCATGTGCACAGCACCCCGCCCAGACGGTGCCGCCCAGAGTGAAGACCATGCCCGGGAGGACCAGTCGGCCAGCGAGGCGCTCAAACAACCGCACGATATCCACGATATAGCTGCGTGGGCGCGACACAACAATCTCCGACTTGCATTGCGGGCACACCATCTTCGCAATATGGCCGTTGCGCCTCCGAGATCGGGGATTCTCGAGATCGGCGAGCCAGTCGAGCAGGCAAGCTTCGTGGGCCGTCAAGGCGCAAGGACACGGTGAGCGCCATTGTGAATTGAGGGGCGACTCCTCTGTCTCATCTGTATAGCAAATCCAACACCGGCGCGGCTCGTAACTGGACGAATCGACGGTGGGCGGGCTGGTAGTAGTCGGGGATCCATGAGTGGCTGTATCGGAGGGGCCGTTGAGTAAGACGGTGTCATGATCCTCAGCCGATCCAGCCGACGAAGCGCGACTTATCACGCTCCCAGACACCTCGTTCTGGGGGGTAGATGGGGTATTATGGTCGGATGGCTGTGGCCTGCCGGAGGCCGGGTAACCTGGGACCGAGGCCATGATGTGGTGGAAGGAAGAGAGAGTGGATACAACGGTGGTAGAGGCACTGGTCGGGGCTAAGGGAACAAGCGCAGCATCATGTGTGGACGGAAAGGTAAGACGGTGGGAGAGAGCTGGAGGCGAGAACGGAGGGGAGAGTGACAGCCCTACTAGGCAGCTCCGACGTCTGCACTGCACCAGCAGCAGCACTCGATGTAATCCCTCACTAGTCTCAGATTAGTGCTTCGGATACGAACCGCGGCTGTTCGGCGGCGAAAAACAGGCGGGCGGCCGCCGGTTGGGGGATTGTCACGTGAGACTGGAGGGTCCAACCAGAGACCTCAGCCATCACCTCACTTGGCCCCATCATGGCGGATGCAGCTTTAAGACAGACTATAGAGATAGTACACATTTTCGAGTCCGGTAGCACGCCAGCGCGGAGCACTAGTAGAGATAAGCTAATTTACCATACGCATGCCCCGGTCAGCACTAGCGATCACACCAGCAGATTCCCCTTTTCAATGCCTCATGATATTTCCAAGGTCACACAAAGATTACAGCAACATAAGGATTATATACAGCTGGGCCCCACAACCACCAACGAGGCAACTTTTCGGGTGAGCCACAATGCAATCAACAGCATGCCAAAACGTGGAAAAAGGAAAAAGGGTAAAGACGATCCAGCCCAGCGTCAGATCCGAATCAGAAGAAGCCCGCCCCGGTCCACGTGGCCAGGTACAGGTCTCAGTGGAGCCCACTGTAGAATGCTATGCGCTTCCCTGCATCTTTCAGTACAGTGCTCCCTGATAGGAGGGGGACGACTGGAGCCAGTCTCCGGGGCGCGGACCGGCACCCGCTAGCGTTTTAGAACCTGCCAGAAACGCCATGGATATCAAGAGATAAGAAATGGGTGGGCACTTTTGCAGCTATCAAATAACAGGCATGGCAACTCATCGCTAGCGTCAGCGGCGTTGCTTAGACGATGCCGGGAACCTTGCGCTTCCTCATCAGAGCCTTCCTCTCTTGTTCCTTGGCTAAATCACAAACTCATATTAGCATTTACTCACCAAGCAGGGGGAGATGAGCGCAACATACCTTCGTCATAAACAAGGAACTCGTGCAGGGCACAGCCAGCGGGCACCATGGGGAGTACAGGCACCTTGCGGTCAGTGAACACTTCCAGAAGAGCAGGGCCATCGTGCTCAATCAGCCACTTCAGCTTCTCCTCAACCTCCGAAGGCTTGGTGCACCGGTCTGCGGCAACACCCATGGCCTGGGCCATGGGAACGAAGTCGGGGTTCTTCTGGTGAGTGTGCGAGTAACGGTCCTCGTAGAACAGGTTCTGCCACTGGGTCACCATACCCTGTTCCTCGTTGTTCAACAGGAGAACCTTGACACCAATGTTGAACTGAGCAGCAGTGGTGAGCTCGGTGAGGGTCATGTTGAAGGAGGCATCACCATCGATATCAATGACAAGGGCCTCGGGGCGAGCGACCTTGGCACCAATAGCAGCCGGGAGACCGTATCCCATGGTTCCAAGACCACCAGAGGTGATCATGGTGCGAGGGTGGCGCCAGCGGAAGTGCTGCGCAGCCCACATCTGGTGCTGACCGACACCAGTCGTGATGACAGTGCGGTCCTTCATGTGTGCGGTGAGGTCGCTGAGCTTCTCAATCAAGGCCTGGGGCTTGATGGGTCCCTCGGCGGTTTGCTTCTCGTAAAGGGAGAAGGGGAAACGAGCCTTCCAGTCGTTGATCTGCTCGAACCACTCCTTACGCTCAGGCACCGCCTCAAGGTGGGGAAGGAGGAGACGGATGTTTTCGGCGCAGTCACCCTCAACAGCCTCGTTGGCCTGGACGACCTTGTTGATGTTCTTGGGCATGATCTCGAAGTGGACGATACCACCACGGTTCTCGGCCGCGGCCAGCTTGGCCTGGGGGGCGAACTTGGAGATGTTTCCGGTCACACGGTCGTCGAAGCGAGCACCGATAGCGATGATCAGATCGGCTTCCTGCATGGCCATGTTGGCATACGCAGATCCGTGCATACCCAGCATGTGCAGCGCCTTGGAATCCAGCTCATCGAATCCACCCAGACCCTGGAGGGTGGTGGTGACAGGGATGCAGGCCTTATCGGCCAGCTCCTTCAGGATCTGAGGGCCATCGGGGCGAGCGAGAAGACCCTGACCGACATACAGGATGGGCTTCTTGGACATGTTCACGAGGCGGGCGACACGGTTGATGGTACCCTTGAGCTGCTGCATGCTCAATTCGCGGGCGGCCATGGTCGCAGCGCTGGGGAGGGAGGGGAGGGTGCTGTTCATCGGAATGGGTTTACGGAGGATACCGGCGGTGATGTCTTTCGGCAGGTCGACAAGGACAGGTCCGGGACGGCCGCTGGTGGCAATCTCGAAAGCCTCCTGGATGCGACGGGGGAGTTCGGCGACCGACTTGACCATCACGTTCCACTTCGTGCAAGCCCGGGAGATACCGATGACATCGGCTTCCTGGAAAGAATCGGTACCGATCAAGCTGGTGGGCACCTGACCGCAGAAGACGACCATGGGAGTACCGTCGGAAAGGGCATCCTGCATGGGGGTGATAACGTTGGTGGCTCCGGGGCCGGAAGTGACGAGGACCACACCGGGCTTTCCTGAGGCACGGGCGTAACCCTCGGCCATGTGACCGGCACCCTGCTCATGTCTAGGGAGAACGAACTCGAAGTGCTTGGAGTTGTAGATGGCATCGAAGACGGGGAGAATGGCGCCTCCGGGGTAACCGACTAGAGGTGGTGGGTCAACCTTACCGTCTTGAGGGACCGGTAAATCGAGGGAAAAAGGTAGCGTGACTCACAGACATGCTTGACGCCAAGACGAAGCATCATCTCATGGAAGATTTCACCACCACTGAGTCCGACGAAACTGTTTACGCTCCAAGAACCATGTCAGCTCTATTCCAGTCAGCCATGGGAATCGTAATAGGGCCGCGTACGAGTCGTCCAGTTCGGGGACCTGGCGATTTTGGAGTGGCGACACCTCATTGCGGTGAGGTTCCTGGTTGAAAGCAGGGCTCGGGACCGGTCTTGAGTTTCTGAGCGATTGGCACACATGTTAGCATCCGATCATGATGGCCAGAGGCGGGTTGGATGCTGCCGGCCGGGATACTCACGAGGCAGTAGCTGTTGCGGTGCTCTGCGACCTCTTCTGAGCAGCAAAGCGGTGGGGCGAGGCGGTCGCAGCCACGGAAGTCGTGGTAAAAGTTCTTCTGCCGGAGGCGAGGTATCTCTGATAGTGCAGAGTGCGCAGAGCGCCTTGGGTAGGTCTCATAGGCATCATCTTGACGGCGGATGACTGCCAGGCCTGTAGAATGGGAAAGGGGAGTGCTCACAACGGGAAAAAGAACGGGACCAGGAAAGTGAGCAAGAAGATCCGTTCCTTAAGGCAGGAGCGAAGACTCAGACTTCGGGGACGGTTATGGTTGCACGCTAGCCCGCCCCGGCCTAGTCCCGTTGGAGTCGAATAATCTGGGCCCTCCCATTGGCCCCGGCCCGCCCACTGCTCCGATCATCGGCGTCCGGACGCGAAAACCATCACCTGATTGGAGTGCCAGTCACTCGGCTGGCCTTCTTCACCAGAGCAACCCCGGGCAACATTCAATAAAACAGGCGAGGGATGCGGATGATGGTGAGCTCGCGTTGCACATGCAAACATTTCTCCATCCATTGGAGCAGTGCAGGCTCCTGGTCAAGGCTTCAATTGCTTCACCATCCGAGATCTAACCAGCCGGTCAAGCGCTGACGCTTTTCCCATCCCCATCGTAATCAATGCCCTTATCCTTTCGCAAGTTGCAATTGGGGCTTATTGCTCACTACAGTAATCAATTACCGGAGAGTAAGCCCTACAGTGATCTGGATCTCTACAGCCCTTACTGGGGGCAACCGCCGTTTAATGATGACGATCACGGGCCTTTTGGCCGTTTTTATAGCCCACCCGCAGGCAAATGCCCGAATATAGCTCAATGCGTTGCGATCACATGCAGGTATCCGGCATAGAAAAAGCATGCACATGGATTGCTAGTTCAGCAATTCTCCGTGGAGGGGTTGTTTGTTGGCACTTAGCCACCGCATCGTCGAGACAGTGGGAGATATATTCCTTCTCAGTAACCATACCATACCTCTACTTGGTCAAACCTACGAGGTATGGAACATGAAAGCGATCTCGAATACGAGTGTTCGCAACCACAAAGATTCGTATATTGCCCAACTGCTTACTGTGCAAGCTCTAAGCTGATGAAATTGGCTACCTGCAATTAGTCTGACCTTGCGTCAGACATGCAGAGTTCCAGCCACAGCAACAATGTGCATGGGAACCGCGATGCCACCCAGTCTGCTCGTACTCCGTACCCCGGCTGTACTTTTGACACCGACCGAATAAGAGCCCTTGTAGGTGCAGGGTACTCTGTAGAGTGACTGTATATGCCCCTCCGCAAGAGCATAAGCTGTAAAGCGTCTGAGTATTTCCAACTTTCACTGTAGGAGAAATGCTCCGGATGGTCGAATCCTTCAGAAGCAAACATTAAGCGCGATTAGTCTCCTGCATGGGCTCTTCCGAGATCGGAACCCCAAACACATTATGAGGTAAATCTTGGAGATGGAAGCAAATCAGTTATCGAACATTGACCGCTCCTTGCTGGGTTGGGTGTCCAACTATCCATCAAGAACGTTTAAGTCAACTGATCCCCAGTCATGCGATAACGTTCGGTACGAGAAAATCGATACCCCGCATTTCCATGGTGTCAGTCTTAGCTTTATCGGTCGACCAGACTAACGATAAACCCCAGTAAATTGACTAGATTAGGGCAAATATTTTCATTGAGGTGCTTAGGTACTATCGGTCGGTGACTCAATGGGCTGTTATACGGAGTACAACCGGCCCAGCTTCTGTGTCCACCCGGACGCGTTCAGGACCGAGGCCATCTGGGTTCGGCTAAATTGGGTGGCTTGCGGGATTATTGAGCGGAAGGTCAATTGGTGCAATTAAGCAGTCTCTGTCAATAAAATTCCCAGCTATGACGTGGTGGGAACACAAGAGGCCAAACATAAAACGTAGGGAAGACGAGAACGAATTGACTTGCAGTTGACAGACCAGATGGGTTTCCCGACCGAAGAACGTCCAGGACATCCCGAATCAGCCGAAACCACGGGGTCGGTTGAAAAGCCTGGAGACTGGAGACCGGAGAACGGAGAACGGAGAAGTGAACCAGTCGGAGACGCCTGGCTAACGACTGGTGTCATTTCCGGGCCTCCACTCTTCCCCGGCTCTCAGGCAATCACGGGCTGCCCATGCCATGCCATCCCGCCCGTGACTTGCTTCCATCCGGAACCGATCAGGGTCTCTGCGGAGCACCATCAGCTCGAATTTTCCCTCTCCTATTGATTTCTTCCGGTAGAGTTAGTGGTTCAGGAACACCGACGGTGCCTTGTTTTATTTAATATCGGCTGACTGCTTCTTTCTTCTCTCTCCTGCCCCTTCCCCTCCTCTTGTTTCCTCCCTCCGCCTGGCCTGTCATCCGTGTTTTTCTTTTTCTTGTTGCATCTTTACCCCGCCATGGCAACCCCGCAGGAACTCGTCCCCCAGACGGAATCCATCGCTGAGGTCTACGCAACCGACGACGCTTCGGTCACCTCGATTGCCCCTCAGCACCAGGATCGATTCAATAATCTGGTCGCCCAGTTTACCAAGTCGTACAACCATCGCCCGGATTTCGTGGCCCGCAGTCCCGGTCGCGTCAACATCATCGGCGAGCACATCGACTACAACCTGTATGATGTCCTTCCCACCGCCGTGAGCGTGGACGTGATCATCGCTGTAAAAGTCATCCCCTCCACAGGCTCTGAGTCGGTTGTAAAGATTTCCAATGTTAACCCTGAAAAATTCCCTACCCGCGAGTTCACCGTGCCTCACGACACGGACATTGAGATCGACCCAAAGAAGCATGAATGGGTCAACTACTTCAAGGCCGGGCTTCTGGGAGCCCTGAAATTTCTGCGCAAGCACAATGCAGATGGTTCTTTCGTCCCCGCTAGTATCGAAGTCCTCCTGGATGGTAACGTGCCTCCGGGTGGTGGTATCTCTAGCAGTGCCGCGTTCGTGTGCGCCAGTGCCTTGGCAGTCATGAAGGCCAACAACCATGATGTCTCAAAACAGGATCTGCTTGATCTGGCTGTGGTTTCTGAGCGCGCAGTTGGTGTCTACTCGGGAGGGTAAGCTATCATTTACCACCCTACATACTTATTTGAGTTGGTCTAACTCTGTTACTGCTAGAATGGACCAAGCCGCTTCCATTTTCTCTCGTCGAGGATACTTGCTGTATACCCAGTTCTACCCTAACTTCTCCGTTCAGCATGTTCCTATCCCCAAGGCAGATGAGGAAATTACTTTCCTCATGGCGCAGAGCTTCGTCACCTCTAACAAGGCTGAGACCGCCCCTCGTCATTACAACCTTCGCGTCGCTGAGTGCACGCTCGCCGCTGTGGTCCTGGCTGCCAGAAATGGACTGACCCTCCCCAAGGACAACAGTTCTCTCGGCTTCAGTCTTCGTAACTTCCACAATGCGCTGATGAGCAAAGAGGGCCGCTTGGGAGATCCCCTGGAGTACCAGATTGATTCTGTGATCCAGAGTACCATGGAGATCCTGACGCAAGAACAAGGATACACTCGCGAGGAGATTGCCACGCTCCTTAATATTACAGTCCCTGAGCTCGAAGCTAAGTATCTCTCTTCGTTCCCTGTCCAAGCAGACCGCTTCCTCCTCCGGCAGCGCGCCCTGCATTGCTTCACCGAGGCTCGTCGGGTGCTGGACTTCAAGGCGTGCCTCGCTAAGGCGACGAATCTCGACGAGAGACGTATCCAGTATCTGGGCCAACTTCTGAATGAATCCCAGACCTCGTGCCGCAACCTTTACGAGTGCAGCGCTCCGGAAGTGGACGAGATCTGCGACATTGCACGCCGGGCGGGTACCTTGGGTAGCCGCCTGACCGGCGCTGGATGGGGCGGTTGCACCGTTCACATGCTTCCTCAGTCCAAGGTTGAGGCTGTTACCAAGGCCTTGAAGGAAGAGTACTACCTGAAGAGGTTCCCGGACATCAGTGAGGAGAAATTGACCGAAGCGATGGTCATCAGTAAGCCCTCTAACGGCTCGTTCCTGTATGTCCCTGCTGCCTCGAATCGGTACACTGCATGATGCTAACATACAACAGGGTCACGGGCGCAGCCATTGCCCAGGTCGAGGTCTAAGGTGGGTTTTCTTGGATATAATGTTTCATCTAGTCGGCATGATGGTCTTGGATCTAGCGTTGGTTTATTCTCCTGCAGACTGCAAACACAGATTCAAAGTTCTGTGTTCATTGGAAACCCATGCACTTGTGTATAACGTGAAGTATCTGTACAAATGGGACTATTTTCTCGGTGACCACCGATGTGCTCTGAGTATATCTTACCTCTATAAGCATGAAGGCAGTAACGTCTACAGCCATCATGTCCATCACTGGACTCCTGGTAGCAAAAGGCTTGGGTGCCACGCCAATTGCCTTTAACTTGCCTTTAAGAGGTGCAGTATTCCCGGACCGATGCCCGTCCATACAGGGTCAGCTCTAGTCGAGACCCAACAGCGTCTGCAGACCCAAAATTCGCCAGCCATCGGGACTGGCAGCGACCAATGCTGCAACAGTATCCGCGCATCCCAACGCAAAACCGCAGTAACTCTAAGTCTTCTTCTTCACAGCCGCCTTCCCAAAGAAATCACTCATCTTCTTCATGCCCGTCGTATTCACCTTCTTCAAGTCGCGCACTCCCCTCGACTCGCCCGCCTTCTTCTTCTTCTCCTCTTCTTCCTGCCTCCGCTTCTTCTCCGCTCGCGTTTCAGCCGCCTCCTGATCCTCCGCACTCCGCTTCCGGCTGAAATCCCCTAGCGAGCGAGACGCGAGCGCCTCCGCGCGCAACTTCGCCACAACATCCAAGTGATCCCGCATCGGCTTAAAATCCCTCGGAGTCTCCGGCGCAGCCAGCAATTCATCCATCCGGGCACTCATCTCCTTCGACAGATAACATTCCTTCATAAACGCCAACGCCGTAGATATCCTCAATAGATCCGCAACGCCATCCGGCGCGGTTAATCCCTCAGGAACTTGCTCCGTCGTCGTAGACTCGTCCGCGGCCTTCTTTTTCTCCAGCTCGGCCTCACCCTCAGCCTCATTCTCCTTATTCTCGCCCCCAGCAGCAACATCCTCCCTCTTCACCGCCATCAACGGCGTCGCAAGCGCCTGTTTCACAAACCGCTCCTCCAAACTCGGCGGCAAGCCCATCGAAACCATCCTATCCGCCTTCGAAACCAGCTCCGTGAGCAATTTCATCTCATTAAACCGGAACATCTTCTCATCGCCAGCTTCGACGAAGTCGCAAATAGCAGCGGTGCGGTCATGGAGCGTCGCGCGGAAGGTGTCATCGTAGAGGACATGGCGGAAGTGGGCGGGGAGCTCGTCCTGCGAGTCGATGATGTCGTCGAGGGGTTGGAATAGGGTTTTGGTTTTCTGGGGTGCGGAGAGGAGGGGGACGAGGAAGAAGAGGATGTCAATGGGGGTGGCGACGAGGAGTTCGGCTTTTTTGGAGATGTGGGCTTGTGGATTTGTGTTGGGTTTGGTGGGTGCGAAGAGTGTGCTTCGGGGGGTGTGGGGTGGGGAGGCGATTACGGTGAATTCGTAGACGCCGAGGTTGGGGCTGAAGAAGTAGCGTGTTGGTGCGTTGGTTCGGGGGTTGGGGAGGGTGAGGAAGCGGGCGTCGGAGCTGGCGGAGGAGGGGAGGATGAAGGTCTTGAGGGGTGTGGTTTGGGTTGGTGCTCGTGCTGGTGTTGAGGTCTGTTCGGAGCTGGATTGGGGTTCGGGTTGCTCCGAGGGAGCGGCTGAGCGGCGGGTTCGCATTGTGATGGGAGGAGAGGTGGATGGTGGTGCTGGAGGGTTGAGTGGTTGATTATAGGCAGGTCATTGGGGTCAATTGGCGAAGCTCGAGGTGTATGAATCGTTACCGGGGTCTCATGTCAAGGGATAAAGTGAGTTTCGCTGTGATGAGTGGAATAATTGCAATGATCGGAACGCGTCTTTTCGCCAGTTGAACGCGACACGCGCTGGCCAATCAGGACTGTGGCAGGCCCGAACCAGTCAGCGGGCAGGCAGGCATGGGCCTCAGGCCGCGGGCGAGAAGGAAACTAAAGGCTAAAGGCGCTTGCAGACTTGCAGCTCACTTCATTCCCTTGCGTTTCATCGCATGCAGGCTGACGGTCCCGGTGCCCCCTTTATTTCGTCGCCAGAGTCTTGCACGTCAGGTGGATGAGTTGTTGCTGGCCGTATCCCGATCCCAGAGCCCCAGAGCAACAGCTTTCCCCGCATCCCTTCGTCAGGCGAATATGGCAAGGGTAGTACGATCGAGGGAATAACGTAACCGGATCGGAATTTGACTGCTACATTTTTCGACCGGACCAGAACAGAATTGATTCAGCGCATGCGGTGACAAGCAGTAAGTGAGTGTCTTTTGCTACTCTCGAGATTTTTCTGCGCCAATGGCATGCAATGACTGACGTGAGGCTGTTACAGTGGCCGAAATCTCATGGCCGCCAAAGTCCCCTCGGGAGGCCCTCTTGAGTACCCCGAATGGTCGCAAGAGGTATGAAGACATGCAGCGTCGGCGCGAAAACCTGGGCTCGCCTCTGAAACGCTCCCTCACGACTCCTGACTTACGATCCAAGGCATCACAACTTCTAAGCGATGGGCTGGATGATGGCGAGGAGGACGAGGATGAAGAAACACTACAATTGAAGCTGGCTGCCATTGAGGCCCGACTCAAGCTCAAGCAACTGCAGAAGAGCCGCGCGAAAACGGGGACGCCAAATCCTGACAGGCACGACGGAGAGGTCTTCGCTAGACCCGCTTCAGTAATCGGTTCCTCACAGGCCCATGACCAGTTGATGAGCAACATGAACGAACACCGGACGAGTAGTGATGCCCAGCACGATGACGTACAGGTTCCTTTGTCACCGACAAGACGTCCTGCTCCGCCAACAGACCCCGTGTCTCCGCGGAGGTATGTGTTGGGCATCGATAAAGGCCTCAGAAGCAGGGATGTATCGTTGAGGCGCCCACCAAGCTCAAAGGGAGCAGGTCAGCCAGCAAGTAGGCCGGGGACGCGAGATGGTTTAGTCTCTCATTCTGGCAATCTTTTGCAGGCAATAACCGTGGGTGAACGCAATCGTCCTAAGAGTTTCAGTGAACGAATGGCCGAGAGTCGATCCGTTGAGGTATCTCGAAGAGAACGAGCAGCGCGGGCAGAGCAGATACAGGCAAATCGAAGCTCTGCATTCCAGATTGACAAGGCCGAGGTGGAGGCCTTCAAGGCAGCCGCTGAGGCAAGGAAAGACGCCCCAAAATCACCGACGAGAACTCGACAAACCGAAAGCTTTAGTCGAGACGACGTTCTACGATCATACAATAACCTCAAACCGTCGCTGAAAAGGAGTCAAAGCCAGATCACCCCAAGCGTGCGGAAACATGATGAAAATGAACCCAAAGACTCCAGGCCGTACTTTCACCGACGAAACCAGAAGTCTGAGTCAGAAGTGCCTGGCAGCTCTCAGCACAGTGCTACTGATGAGTCCCAAGGCGAGAAGAGCGGTGACTCCTCCAAATTCGAGGCCTTCTCTTCCTTGCACCTGTCAAACCGCATCTTACCCCATTCGTTCTTAACTCGAACTCTGGAAGACAAGAAGGCTCTCCGGATTCCCGATCTGCTTCGTACAGTGAAGGCACCTGACTTTGAGCTGCCGGAGGACATCGACACGGACTTTGTGGTCTTCGGTATCGTCGCGTCGAAATCCGAGCCTAGGCAAATCAAACAACCCGGCAATGCGACCAAGAAGGAGGTTGATCCATTCGACGACGGCACGAACAACAGTAGCCAATACATGGTGATTACCCTTACAGACTTGAAGTGGACGATCGATCTCTTTCTTTTCGATACAGCCTTTCCACGCTACTACAGAATCTCTGAAGGGATACTCATTGCCATCTTAAACCCTACCATCATGCCACCACCTAAGAACAAGATAGACACCAACAAATTCAGTCTCGCCATCTCTTCATCCGACGATAAGATCCTAGAGGTTGGTTACGCGCAAGACATCGGGTTCTGCAAGGCCGTCAGGAAGGACGGCAAGACATGCCACTCGTGGGTCGATGGCCGGAAGACAGAATTTTGCGACTTCCATGTCGACTTGCAAGTCCGTCGAACACAGGCACATCGGATGGGCGTGAATGGCGGCACAGGCATGTATGGGCCCGGTGGCCGATCAGGCTCTCGGACCGGCTTCTACAGCGGGGACAAGAAAGGCCGTCCGCAGAACGGATTGAAGCCGAACGGTGCCAGATACGACTATCAGTCTCAATCCACCTACTACGTTGCACCGGCTCCAAAGTCCCGAGGCAGCGGTCCGTCCTTCCATCACCTCCCGAGTGGCCAATCTGCTGCAAGTCTAATCGATGCGGATAGCGACGACCCGTTTATCGCTGCTGGCATGATGGGCCGTGGTATGGAAAGCAAAGAAGAGCGCTTTCGCAAGCGCCTCGCGGAGAAGCAACGCGAACGCGATATCACACACAGGCTGATCTCCCGTCCTGGAGGCGTCGGGGCTGAGTACCTTCGGTCACGCGATAGCGAAAACGTCTCATCCCCACGTCCCGATGCCAAATCCGAACAGGCAAAGAAAGGCGCCGCGGATCCGCTTCCTGCTCATAATTTGGGCGTCTCGAGCTTCAGAAGGGCAGACACCATAAAGCTGAGCCCATTGAAGCGCGCCCATGACGGCGACAGACCCCGCAGCAGCAGTATCAAAAAGACCCGGTTTATAACATCTCATGGCATCAAGGAAGCCGGACGCGATAGCCTGGGAGGAAAGTCCGACATGGTGCCAATGAACGATGATGATGATGACGACGACGATGAACTAGACATCATCTAAAAGAAAACCTTTTCAGTGTTACGAAACATAGATACCCTCCAGTTGACCGCCAGTGGATCAGTCATTTCACAGAGCGACAACCAGCCCCCTAAGAAAGCCAACAAAGATAAAAAGAACATGTTAACAGGAAGAAATGACACAATCCCACCCACAACATTCACTTAATTCAAACCCCACATCAGGACCTCTCAGAGAGCATTGGAATTCACTCATTTCCCTTCCCTAATCCAACCCAACCCAACCCATAACGAATGAATGAACGCTTGACTTTGACTTCCACCACACATGAACTACCTACCTACCTACTCACTTAAAATATTTCCATCACTCCTTTCTTCCCTTTGCTTAATTCTCTCTGTGTATGAATATTCCCATTTCTTCTCTCCATCCACGTCCCTCCTCTTCTGGCAGACTATGTGTGAGAGAGCAAGTGTATTAGTAACTTTTGTTTATTTATGATATCCATTGAATCTGATTTTAGGAAAGCTTATCCTTGGTGTGTGTGTGATGTTTCTTGCGAGTGCGGGGTTGAGTATCTCAGTGTAGTCGTCGCGATATCAAGCGACTCCTGGTTTCTAGATGATATTTATACTGGTGTTATGAATATACACCATCCCTTACCACGGTTAGTCGTAGAATGAAAAGAAAAATGACATGACAATTTCATATTCATTGGTATCGGGGTAGGTGAGAGTAGTCTCAAGCTAGCTAAGTAACGAAGGTCAGGCTATAATGGACCCGACTAGCCGAAGGGAGCAGAGAACACGCCGATAAAACAAAGAAAGAAAGACATAAATCAGAGGGGTTGACGCAAAATAAGAAAACCAGCAAAACTCCTCCTTATGTGCCAGGTTACCCGATCCGTCCGTCCCATGTAGTAGTCATCAATTCGCGCCTGTTTCCTTGCCGACTGACCGAGTCATGTATGTTCAAGACAAAGATGTTGTCCTTGTAGGTGGTATCAAACAAACGAAAACCGAGGGCAGTCGGACACATTAAAAACCTAAGACAGCCGACCTGAAGTTCAAGGACGCCAGTGAATATCAAATCAGAAAAATAAGAACGCTGTAAACAAAGATGCTCGTCGAGTTTCTTGAAAAGAATCCTTGACGGCAGTATTAGGAAAAGAAAGAACACCCGGCTCCCGACGGCTTCAGGACTCTACCCTTGAGATACACGGTATCCTTGTACATGGGCTCAAGTGTTCACACGGACGACGCGGTAATTTTATTGCTTCGAGACTTCTTGGGAGCGGGGCCACCGGGGCTGCCAGCAGCTTCGGCGTCTCGTTTCTTGGCCTTGGTCCCAGTCACGGCAGGGGTCTGTTTCTTGCGCAGCCAGCCGTCGAAAGGACTAACACGCTTTTTCTTGGTCTCGGAGACTGTGGGCGTGTCGCTATGGTCCGGCCCCTCTCGTTTGGTTCGAGAACGCAATGACCGCATGGTCGCGCCCGGCGATGCAGGGGTTTCGATGGTAGAATGAGGAGGAGGGGTGACTAGTCGCTGCTGCATCTCCATATCGACGGCAGGTTCCTCAGCCTCTTCGGTTTCATCATGGAGTAGATGATCCTCGATATCAGTGGCCGCCTCCTCATCCACGTCACTCAGATGAGTTTCTTGCGGAATCTGTTCCTCTGTAGTGGGGAACAGCACACGAGGCTTGATCGATGAGCGAGTCAGAGGGCGCACATTGTCCGTGATCGACGAATCGATCAGGTCCGGGCGGGCTGCCAACAAGCCCAAGTCATCATCATCTTCACTGTCGCTCTCCAGGTCATCGGTGAACTTGCGGAACATTTTCTTGCCGCGACTGCGAGATATGGTTAGAACATAAGCCAGATATAGGTAGAAAACTGATGGGAACTTACAAAACGTAAACCATGCCATCTTCACGGTCAATCGAGTCGTCGATTTCCTTGTCACGGCGGCTTTCTTTGCGTCTTGGGGCGCGAGTAGCTGTCTTGCTAGCCACGGGTTTCTTGTAGAACGGATTCTCCTCACTTTCGTCGACTTCTGGGATCCGGTCACGAGAGTCGGTGTAAATTTGGATCTCAGACCCACCCCGAGTGCTATCCTCGCTAAAACTGTCCAGCGAGAATCCCGTGTGTTTCTTGGTCTTCTTCTTGGAGCTGGGAGGAGGGAAGAGCACTCGTGCGGCGCTCCCAACATCAGCGACAGCCTTCTTTCGGGGCGTCTTTGCCGGAGTGGGCAGCATTCCGTCGGTCATGGTCGGTCGGAGTGATCGTGGTTGATGACGGATGTAGGAAGGTTCAGGGCCGCTGAAGGGGTCCGAGTCATCTGTGCTGGAGGGGTCCTCGAGTGAATGTGTCGCGAACAACCCGGCGTTTCGGGCCGACCTCTGCTTCCGAAGAGAGCTCTGGACTGAGCTAGGTGGGGATAGGGTCTCTGATTCATTGATGTCGTACTTCTTCGCAGTCTTCGAGCTCGGGAAACTAGGCGGGGGAGTCGTACGAGACTCTCTCTCTCTGGAGGCGCGTTGGCTAGCTAGCCTGGCCGAATATCGCGTCGAATATGGTTCGTATTGATCATATTTGGCTCCAAGTCGCGGAGTAGGGGGCATTCGCAGCGTCGAAGGGGGTGGTGGTGTGGTCGCCATTTTGGAAGATACGTCAACACGCTGATATAGATCCTAGGTGGGCGTCGACAGCCTCAAAAACCGCAGCTCCAAATTGGCAGCAGGCACCAGCTGGCCAAACGGATATGGGTCCAAGAAGTTGGAATATATAAGAGTGGTGGTCGAGGGGACGCAGCTAGGGACGAGTCCAAGGGAGACACAAGGGGAGCAAAACGCGCGACGAGCCACAAGCCGACCGGAGAGCGGGTACCAACAACGTGCTAACCAACGGCGGGAGTAATATGACGGAGCGCGTGGATATCGAATTAGCAGAGCGAAGAGAACGAGACCAATGGCGTGGATGTCATAAACCAAGAAGGCGTAGTGGTAAAAGTGGATGTGGATGTGAGGGAGGAGAACTGGGGAAGGGGAGAGAGACTGAGAAGTGGATGGCCGACCGAAGCGAGGCGCGACGGAATGCCCAGCCACACCTTTTAATCTTCCGCTGCCCGCCGTGCTTTCAGGCCGCCAGCCTGTTAGTCTCGCGTTACTAGCGACATCCGTAACTACCTTTTGTCTCTCCGTCATCCATTTAATCCAGTGGCTGAAATTGCCCCACGATACTTAGCGGTCGATCGGCTTTCTCCCGTCCCTCTCGCCATTGGCTGCTTTCCCTCCGCCAGCTGTTGTTGTTGCTGCGACTTTGGTTCCCTCCAAGTTCCTGATCAAACAAACAACTACCGCTCATTTTCATTGTTTTCTCCGGCCTTTCCCATCATCATCACCACCCACCACCCACGCACCATGACACTCCGTACCACCGCAGAGGAAATGGACAGGCTCCAACTTTCCGACGATGACACAGAAGATCTCTGGAATTCCCCTTCCAAACGCGGAAATAAAAAGCTACATCACAGGGTTGTCAAAGAAGAGAGTTTGTCGCCGGAACCCACCATTCCTCACGACGGAGGCGAAACGTTGTTTGACCGCCAGGAGGCACGGGAGGCTGCGTTGCGCAGTGAACTAGAGAGTGTCCGCAAGATCAACCAGGTTATCGAGGGTCTGCTAGGAAGTCTCGATTGTGCCAAGGGAAACATGGATGTATGTCTATATCCCCCCTTCCTGCTACTGGGTGCTTCCATTGCGATTGCTGACCAGCGATGATCTATAGACCGTCTCGCGAACCCTAGACTCTGCTTCTACATTACTCAATACTTGGACTCGGATCCTCTCCCAAACGGAACACAACCAGCGGCTAATCCTCAATCCCAACTGGCAAGGCGCGGTCCAAGATGTGGCCGAAATGGAGAACGAAGAACTCCTCCGGCAACAGGCTGCAGAAAGACGTGAGCGTGAACTTCAACAGAAAAGGGAGGCTGCTGCCCGAAAGGCTGAAGAGGACCAGCGAAAGAGGACGCTGGCTGCGGGCACCCGCACTACGCGTGGAGCCACTCGCGGAAAGGTAGTGCGTAGCGGTCTGGGAAGGACCCCAAGTGTCTCATACTCAGGGACAAGCTCCTGCACTACGAGAACGACCGCATCGTCAACGGCTGGCAAATCATCAACGACCTCCACGACGCGTAGACCGGCCAGTGGGATTGCGCGGGGTACAGGAATTGCGCGTGGGCGTGGCAGGGCGTAGAGGCGGTGACCAACATGTACAGTACGAGAAAGAACCTCAGACGAAAGCCAATGACAGTGATGATATGATGATACCCAAGATGACGCGCCGAAACGCGAGGCAAAGCAAGGCGAGGCGAGACGGGAAGTAAACACGATCCATCCTCCATCGTTCAATCCACGGCGGGGCAGTTGTCTGCCTGAGGCGACGAACTGCAGCGCCAAGGCGGAGGTACCGATAAAGCTACGGTTGGCCGATAAGCGCGTCTCCCGTGAAACGACGTTGCCTTCTGCTCTCTTGCATTCGTCCGCATCTCCCTCCCCCGCGCAAGATGAACTTTGCTCCCTACCAGGACGAGTCACCCGAGGTCGAACGCGCCTTCTCGCCGTCGCTGGCCGACGCGAATCGCGTCAAGTCCCCCAATGTCCGGTCCCCTCGTGGGTCTCCTCCCGTCCCCGGACTCGCTTCCCCGGGGCTCCCATCTCCCAGTCAGTTCGCTGGTGCTGGCCATATAGATACCAGTGGACATGGAAACACGGGCTTCGGGAATGATGTGGAGAGTGGGCGGTGGAACCTGGGAGCTTTTGACACCAGTCTCCCCATCCGCATGGATGTTGAAGCTATGCTGGCATATCTGCTTCTCCCTCCCGCGGGTGGTGTCTTTCTTCTCCTGGTAGAACACAAGAGTGACTATGTCCGGTAGGCTTTATCCACCAGGCTCAAGAACCTCTTCTCTCTAGACTTTCTGACCTGTTTTAGCTTCCACGCCTGGCAGTCAAGCATGCTTTTCACCGTCATGTTTGTAAGTCACGCCACTCCTCCGGCTGCGTCCATGGCATCTCTAATGCTCTTCAGATTTTCCACTTAATCTTCTCTTGGTCGAGCTTCTTATCCTGGGTACTGTTTATTTGCGATCTCGTAATGATCGGTTTTCTGAGCATGCGTGCCTATCGAGACGGTGAGTGTGGTGGTTGCGCATAAAAAACAATAGCTGATCATATCTTAGTCGACACACTCGAACACTTCGAAGTCCCACTTTTTGGTCGCCTCGCCAATTCTTTCGTTGATGATGAATGAACTCGTCTTAATATCGGCGCCCGACGCAGGCTTTCAAGCCACCTTGGCCGGATAAGTCTGACCATGGATCGGTGAGCCCTCCATTGTACAGTGTCAGTTGAACATAATACGGAGCCTTCTATGTGTTTATAATATGCCGTCCACATGTCCAGCGTGCATAATACTCTGCTATGTATTTCTGTTACCTTTCATTTGTTTATCGTCTTCACTTGAATTGTAATATCTCTTCAATGCTCTATTATGACTATTCAAAGTCTACTTTTCAAGATGGCTTATAGCTGTCTTTATTATTGTGAAGCGTTATCGGGCTATCCAATGTGTAGTGATGCCGAACATGAAGATTCACAGCGTCTGTGAAATAGGACTGCATTTGGCGGCCTTCACTAATTCACCATCTTTGCTTGTTAAGATGCGCCTTTGAGCCCAGAGCAGGTAAACTTATACTCCTCAGCTCACACTTCCGCAGGCCCGCCAATGCGACAATCCGCGAAATATCTCCTTCATTCGAACGGAAGATCAATACCCGAACCAAGAGACTCTACCGCTGTCGAACAAAAGACCCGCCCTGACCTTAAGCAGTCCGATGACGCCAATTGCGTCTTCTATACAATAGACACACTACTAGATACATCGACCACCCCTCTTGATCATGTGCCATGTCCAGCGCGTTTCAAATACCTGCGGGCACATCAACGACCATGTCTTCCTAGCTTGCCACATCGCAAAGGCAGCAGCCGCACTTCTGGCCCCATCCGACACCAACGGGGGCTGTGACTCCTTCCAGCCTCATCTCTTGAAGAAAATCCCGACTGGAATAATCTGGGACAGGATATCCATCACTGGGTATCATGCTTGTACCCAGCCCTACTGCAAAGATGGAAGACTGTATTGTCTTCGCAGCCCACGGGGGTTTAAGTGTATGGTGGATGGATGCGGTCGTGCCGACTAATTGGTGGACGGTAGCAAGCAACCTTGATATTGCTGGTTTTGAACGGTGGATTCCATATTTGGATGGGAAGCATGACCTTGACTAGGGTGGTGGATAGCTTGCTGAACTCGGACTGTTTCTTTTTCCCTTTTCTTCTTCTTGTCCCGGTCGAGAAGGCTAGGATTTCTTTATTACCCATGTATAACATATGTTTTGGGGCCAGTTTGCGGTATTACTTTTCAGGTCACTTGGCGTTTCAAAGAAGGTATTTTGGTTTTGGTTTCCTTTTTGACAGGAAGTATATTTGCTTTCTTTTCTTTCTTTGATATTACCCTGCTCCCCCCCCCCCCTCTTTTTTTCAATATTTGTTCTGCTACCCGTACTGCGATAGATTTCGCCCCATTTTTCGTCTTTGTTTCTTTTATTTCCCGAGTCATCCATGGTCATATTCATAGCATTATTATCTACGAATGCAATGCAGAGTATGGATAGATATTCAAGGACGAGCACGCAGGCTTAGTACGTATACGCAGGAGCTAAATGCAACCATACTCCAGAACTCATTATTCAGATACCGCAATGTAGCTAAAAAGCAAGAGATAAAGAACAGCCGGGGACATCAGAAACAAAACAAAGATCCAGTATCTCCAAAGAAAGACATCAACGTATTAGACAATCAGATAGACGCCAGGTATCGCGAATTCTCGGTAACGACCGAACTGGAACCAACAGACGGTGTAGGGGACCACCAGGGTAAAAACCAAGTTTGACTAGGTGAAGGACGGGGGAAAGGGCAAAGAATGTCCGGTGAAGGGAAGGGGAGGGGGGTTGTGGTGGCCACAGAAGATTAGAGAGGGATTGGATGACGGGGAAAGGAAATGAACACAATTTGGTATCATGATCATGAACGCGTGATTAGGTAGGACATGCTTGGGTCGTAGGTGGTTTTGGTTGGTTCATGAGACGGGCATTGACTGTTGATGTTGTCGTTTAGATGATTTGCAGATAGTTGCTTGGTACCAGACCGGGTCGACCCCGGGCAGTGGTGATTTCAGCTTCCCACCAGCCGTCGTCTTGGAGGCGGATCACGGATAAGACGTCGCCTTTGCTGAAGCCGAGCTCTTCGGGGATGGCGGCGGTGTAGCTGTACATGGCTCGTGCTGGAGAAGGGTTAGCTGATGTTGGTGGTTATGAAGTAGGGAGGGTGCTTACCGAAATGTAGGATGGGTCGACCGTCGCGACTGAATTGTCGGCTGGGATCAGCAACTGCAACTGTCCGGCTCCTGGACCGGCTCCTAACACTCGCGGCGTCATCATAGTATGACATTGGTCTACCGCTGCCGCGCCGAGAGCCGTACCCGTCACGACTGCCAGCATACATGTCGGGTGGTCCGGACAGCTGAAGCTCCATGCCTCCAGCGCTGGAAGGCCGGGCTTGCTGCCTGAATTGTGGCTGAGGCGATACAGCACGGGGCATCGTGTTTTGAGCCTGCCTGTACTGTGGCTGCGGGGACACCGCGCGGGATGCCATGGTGGGAGATTGCCGGTATTGAGGCTGAGGAGACACGGCACGCGAAGACCCTCGCCTGGCGTAATCCGCGGATGAGGCCGCATCCACGGGACGTTGCGGAGGAGTCGCCATGGTTGGAGATTGGCTATACCGGCCCTTCATGCTATTTGACTGATACGAGGATGGACTGGGGCTTGCCGCTCTGCTGTACTGGCCCATGCGCGTGTCCACCCGAGGGCTGACATTGGGGCTTGCACTTCGCCTTGTAGCAGGCGACCGAGCGCGAGGAACCTCCTGGGACTGTCCACTGTGTCGACTTGACAACGAGGGAGGTTTGCTCGAGCCCCGATGCACGCTCTGGCCCTGGCCGGTGTATCTTTGAGTTGTCTTTTGCATCTGTGCCGATGTGAAAGCGGGTTGTGGAGCGTCCAGGCGCTTGAGGGACGAGTCATTATAAGACGGTGGTGGAGTGGCCACAGATCCGGGAATAGGAGCTACCGATGGCACTGGAGTAGAAATGCCGTGGTATCTGTCGGCAGATACGCGGGTGGTCGATTGTTTCCCTGCCACTTTGAGATCTGCGAGGGCTCGCGCGATAGGGTCTAGCTCCTCTTCACTTTTGGCAGCCTGGGGCTGGGATGCTTTCTTATCCTTGTCTGGGGACTCCACGTCGAAGACATTGTTTCCAACATTAAGTTGAAAGTTTGCCCTAGGATCCACGGGCTCCAGGCTTCCAGATACTCGGTTCGGGTCGGGCATAGCGATAGGTTGCTGGGAGTGGGAAGCTTTGGTCGGGCTAATTTGCTTTGACGGGGACTCCCAGGTGCCACGAGAAGGTGCCTGGGATGGCCCAGAGTGGCGGTCTTTATCATGGCGACTCTTGCGTCGGAAGGGACTGTTGCTGAAGAATGCGCTCCTCTTCTTCTGAACTTGTTTGTCTCCCCCAAGACCTGGAAGAGCGACGCCATTCGTGGGCTTCGTAGGAGATTGTCTGGCGCTTGACGGCTCTTGACTGGACATCGACGTTGGGTTGGAGACCTCGCTTTGGGAATCACGGCTTGATGGGCGATAAGCGCTGTTTGTTCCCGAGCTGCGCTCCGATGGTGGACCTGTCCTGCAAAACATGGTCATGCCGTCTGTTGGGTAGGCATTGTGTGGCACCTTTGTGATCTCGCCATGCTGATTGGGGTCGTAGTTTGGCGGAAGTTGTCCCCCGCGTCGTAGATCCAAGGGAGCGGGTTGTTGCATCGGCGGTTGCATTGGCTGAGACATCGGTTGGGGAATAGCTTGCTGCACGGCTGGCTGCATCGGCGGCTGCACTGGCTGCTGCATTGGCGGCTGATGCACAGGCTGTTGTATTGGTTGCTGCGGCGGTTGCTGCATAGGCTGCTGAACATGTTTCTGTACGGGGTGCTGCATCGGTTGCTGTTGTGCCTTTTGCGGAGTGACTGTGGTTTCCCTGCTTGTAGGAGTCGGAGGACCGTTGATCTTAGCTGCAATTTCGGCATCAGGGTCAATTTGCGCCTCATAGGATGAAGGCTGGGGTGATGAAGTGCGATACGCCGGATTTATCGTTCGCTGGAACTGGGCTACAGAGTACCCTTCTTCTTCAGATGCTTCCGAGCTCGTATCGTTGATGTCGCCTCGACAGAAGTTGATGAACCTGGGCGGGTCAGGGATGTCCTGCCCAGTTCCTTTCTCTTTGATGAAGAAGATGATATCCTTTTCGACCTCACAATCTTCCAGAGAAAGACGGACTTTCTCGCAAGACTAGCAAGCGTCAGTGGAAATCCAGCGGTTTTCTGATCGTGAACATACCGCATCGTCGCTAACACAGACAGTCGATGCAATATTTGCATACGTCCACAGGCTGCTCTTCGTAAAGTCCAGTCTTTCCTCCTCAAGATCTTGAAATTTCTGGCATGCGTTATCAGCTTTCAGGCATCAGTAGATGGGTATAGTTTGTATGCCACACATACATCGCAAGCTGATTTCCATTCTTTATTCCATCGCACAGTAGTCTCCTCGAGGACTTTGATAGCTGCTTCATACTCGCTGCTGCTGGATGCAAGTTGTATTTGCGTCTTCTCCAACTTTGCTTTGTTCTTACGCTCTTCGTGGCCCATGACCATGTGCCCTTGTGCAAGATATCCCTTGATTCTTAAGCAATCTTGCTCATATCGATCTCTGGTCTGCGGCAACTCAGTATTTCAATCCTGTTCTTAGCCGCCGAGTAACTTACCTTATTTACTGTTTGAGTCTGTTGGATTTTAGTTTTGAGTAATCGTTCAATACCTGTTTGAATGATCTTTCTTCGCTCCTTGGAACCGCCTGCGAAGGCAACCAATGGCTCCTCCAGCTCCCTCTTCATTTGGCCCGCGATTGCTGCGTGGGCCTTGGCAATGGCCTCGGTTTCCCCACGAACCGTATCAAACGAGGTGCGGAGCGAACCCATCTCTGTTGACCCTAGTGGCTTGCGACATAGTGCCAGAAGCTTGCGCGCGTACTCATCTTCAATGGCAGCTCGAACTGTTGGACTTGTTAGAACCTGAGTGCCCCTCCCAAACTGTAACGAATATTGGATGACGGACTGTTGTAGAAAGTTTTTAACTCATCGCAAGATACTTTAGAGGTGTGCATTCGGTCCAACATTGGCCCAACTCCGGCGTCATCCTTGCCCCAGAAATTATTGGCGACTGTAGAGACGAAGGCGTTAGCTCAGCATGACCCCAGCTAATACATCTTCATGAGACACCATACAGGACATGGCCACTGTTGGCCCCTCTGCAACTGTTCCTGGCATTTTTGTCGGATTATATTCCCGTAAGCGTGTCGAGCGTCGGCCAGCCTTTGCTCATTGATTTATGGGCATCAAGGGATCAAGACAATTTGAAGGATAACGCAGAGCCGGCTGTCACAGCGCCGAGCAATACGAAAACCCCACGGTGACTGAAAACCGAACGAAGACGGCAACCTAGATGTCCCCGGAGAGCAAAGAGAAAGACCAGAATCCAGGGAGGGAATGGGGAAAGCAGTACGATTGAGCCGGATCTGGTGGAGTTGACCACAAGCTTCGCTCTGGAATGGAGATGGCTGACACTGTCATGTTTACGGTGCCGTGTCTCTCGGGGCAACCGGCGGTAATATCACGGGGCGGCGTCAGGCAGCCCAATGACCAACTCATCTGCCGCGAGGCCCATCAAGGGATATCCGCCGGTGGCTATCATTCTCCGCGACTGAGCAGAACCAGCCAGATGGCATGGATCGCTGTTCCGGTGACGCCTTTCGCACTCGATTGGCAGTCTTTGGGCCTTTACGTGACCCAAAGGGTTAGCTACGGACTAGCGTTTCATTATTCATGGCTCTTGGCCTGCGGGGTGGCTGGTGGCTGGTCTCGCACACAATCACCTCTTTCATTTATATCGTTACGCCGTACAGAGTACGGATATCTAGTCAATGATGCCCTGCTGTTGGGTGATCATGAAGATCTAATGCGGTGGATCGGCTACGTGGGTTTGAAAGTGTTGGGGGCGTGTGTTAGCACGAGGAGCAGATAGTGAGAGGCGGTAGCTCGGTCCATTAGCTCTCCTGGTGCAGAAAAGTCGGTGACCACGCTGAAATTCGGGCATCAATAACTAACCTCGTTATTCAAACCGCCGGGGGTTCTATGGAAAGGTAATTGATCCTCTAGAGACTTTGACTGTCCCTGGGAGAGTGATAACTAGGCAGCTCACTACTAACTCCATAGTAGTTCCCAGAGCCGCCTGCTGAGTCAGTTGTTATCTAAGCTACCGCATTGGCCCGTCATGCTCACGTGCCAGGGTACCCTCCAGCCGCACTTGGATTAAACATACATAGGTCATCTCTACTATGCAGGACGCAGCTGGGACTCCAGTCCGATCGGTCCCTTCTTACCTAAAGTGTAATCGACCACCCCGTAGTCCGTACCCCTAGACGCAGCTGAACTCCTGAGGCGTCGCTGCCGGTCGGACCCCCGACCAAGAGAAAAAGAGAGAGAGAGAGAGAGAGAGCTGCCAAGTTCCCCTGTTCTGCCTGCCTAAGGCCGCCTAGTGTGGGCTCCTCAGGCATCTCCACCCGCACGTCCACTCATCCTCGCTTTCTCTGCCCGTCATTCACACCCATCGGAACTTCCATCCTGTGCCACGAAGCAACATCCTCTTCATTGCCATCGGTCTCTGCTCTGCCACTGCCAGAATCCGTCGCTTTGTTGCACGTCTCACGATTGTTTCCATCATTCTTGGCTCCATCTACCCCTTTACTTTTGTTACAAATAATAAAAATCTGTCGCTCGCCCTCAGATCAAATGATCGCGTCTCCTAGATGACCTTCCCTCCCCCTCCTCCTTCCTCCCAATCGTCGATTGCTTCTGGCACCGATAAGTCCTCTTCGACCAGGCCGGCAAGGTCACAGCAATCTCCTTGGGGTCCGTCCGTGTCCCAGTCCAGTGTTCGGCGTGGGTTGACTCCACTTGCGACCAACAACCTCTCTTCGCTCGCCTCAGCTTCTCGGGGGCCACCGCAGTCCAGTAGCCCTGGGCCAGGTGGTTCGACCGCGTCTCCTCTCACCTCCTCCTTCTCCGCCGTTCTGAGTTCCGCTAGAGGCCATCCTGTTGGTCGGAACGTGCCCTCGCCAGCCTCCACACCCTCACCATTCGCCTCTTTTCAATCTGGCTCGCAACAGCACCAGCAACCCGGACAGTCTCTCTCTTCACCCAAATTTAGAGCTCATACCCCATCTTCAGGGTCACATCTGGCTTCCGCAGCGGGTTCTGTCGCGGGTGGTGGAGGCTCCGGGGGAGGCGGAGGTGGGACGGGATCTTCCAGAGGCGCCACCTTCTCTCCGTTGTTGTCCGGTACAACCGTGAACTCACCTACGGGCTTTCCCTCTGATAAGCCGGGCTCAGCAGCTTCGGGCTCTGCTGCTCACGCTAGCCAGTCGTCGTTGACCAAGATATCTATCGCACAGGTTTTCCTGCTCCTAGATTCCATTACAGAGAAAGAGGGCAGAGAAAAGTGGGAAACGAAAGCTGCTCAGATCCACAAGGTAAGCACACGCGATGTGACAGGGAACAACACATAAACACCTCCGTTATTCGATGGCGGTTCTGACATGGTACTAGCTTGTCGAGTCCAACGGGATGGAGGTCTTTTCAAAATACTTTCGTCGCTTGCTTACGGGCAATGCCCCGCAGATATTTCCCGGGGTCAACAAGTCTGTGGAGAATGCTGGCAATTACCCGCTCCTGGTTCAGGAGATGCAGAAAGTGTCCCAGGATATAGAGCAGGCCCAGAAGATTGCAGAGACGGTGGATACTTCGGAGGGCGATATCTTCCGCGATTTTGATCTCTCTACCTTTTTGGAACATTTCAAACTTGACCACATTGTGAAGGTTTCCCTCGCCCTGGCCTTTAAAACCGCCAACAAGCCAGACCTGCGCGCCAAAGGTGAGTCGTTACTTGGGCTTTTAGATGGGTGTCCGTTAAACTGACAATCACTGTTTTACAGCCGATGTTTATCTTTCAAGCCATGTGGGTGAATTTTTGACAAGCCTTGCAACACCGTCAGACGCCACCAAAGAGTTTAAGAACTCCTTCATTGGCATGACGATTGAACGATTCATACTGTATCCGCCTAGAACTTTCACAGACGAGGTGAAGGGCAATTTGGTGTACGCGGCTAACGCACGGTATCGCGCGTTGGGCGTGAACATGCCATTCGAGGTTGCGTCTGCCCTGCAAATGTTCAATTTCATCAACCCCAGATATACCCTTGTTCGCCAACTCCACTCGAGAGGCCCGAAAGCAACGTCGAACCCCGACGCGGTTACCGAGACAATCAATGCAACAGGCTCTGAATGTTGGAGTGAGGAACATATTGCCAATGCGCTTCTCTTCCTGGTGCTCTCGCAATATTGGCGTGAGTTCTCGCTGGATACTTTCCTCAGGGCTGTCCAGGCGCACTATGGCGAGAAGCGGATTAGTTGGCCCCTCATTTTCCGCAACTTTGACCGTGACGGTCTGAGATTAGAGGCTCGGCAGTTTGCAAAGATTTACTCTGTCCTGTTGGCTGCGGCCGCGGATGACTCGAGCCTAGACGTCCAGAAGCTGTGGGGTGGCGATTGGGAGCATCGCGACACGCAGATGTCCTTCCTGGCAGCCTTCATTGCTTCCAGAACAGATGTGTCGCAGATACCCAACTTTCGCGCTACCTTTCCTTCCGACTTCTTTGCTGACGGTCCTGAGCTCGTTCGACTGCAGGGTGAGCGTGCTGCAAAGTCGCCCCTCCGGTCATTGGACGCCATGAGAGCTATATTCGATCTGGCATTGTTTTCCCAGGCAGCGTGGGGCGTCTCTGAAAGTCAGCTACTGATCAAGGCTGTCGTCCAGTATGATCTACCCGTTTTCCTGTGCTCGGCCCTGGCTCTCCCCCAGCCATGGACTAGTGTTCAGCAGAACTTCGTTCTACGAACCCTGATCGTCTTTATCCTCAAACAGGAAGAGGGTTATCATTTGGCGTTACATGGGGCGTGGCACCAAGATCGCCAGTGGTTGGCAGAGCAGCTTTTTACGACTTTTACTCAGGACCCAACTTCTACAGCTGCCATCTATGAACATGCTGTTGAGTTTGGCTGGCTGGAGTATCTTCTCGGATATACGAATGGACTTGCCATGGATCTTGCATGTTACGCTCATCGTAAAGGGCCTTTCGACTTGGAGCAATGGGTTCGCAATGCGGCACAGAAGGGTCCCATGGATATGGGAAGCTTACTATCCAAATTCCTAAGGATTAAGGCGGAAGATGAACTTCATGTGCAAAGGAAAGAACAGCCCGCTCCCCAGATGGTCAGTCTCTCGGTCAAAACGGTATACACGCTACTCTCGGTGCTGGAGGAATATGTCGGCGATCGCGAGAATCTCACCCCTGTGCAACGGATATGCATTCAGACCTATCCACGGCTTATCAATTACGGGGAAGGTTTCGACGACATTATCGATGCCAACGGCGAGAACGGAAACGCGCTGCCGGAGGCTGTGGACAAGCAAATGCAGGACCTTTTTGGCAAGATGTACCACGAGGAATTGTCACTGAGAGAAATCCTTGAGTTAATGAGGAGATATAAGTCCTCTCGCGAACCAGCTGAACAGGACCTCTTCGCTTGCATGGTCCACGGCCTTATCGATGAATACCACTGTTACCATGAATATCCATTGGAGGCGTTGACCAAGACAGCTGTGATGTTTGGCGGTATCATCAACTTCCGGCTTGTGGACGGTATCACTCTGAAGGTTGGTTTGGGCATGATTCTCGAGGCGGTGCGTGATCATGAAATCCATGATCCCATGTACAAGTTCGGTGTCGAAGCAATCGAGCAGCTGATCAACCGTCTTCCCGAGTGGGCTGGCTTCTGTCATCTACTCCTGCAAATTCCGACACTTCAAGGCACGACGATCTACCAGAAGGCCGAGGAGGTGCTACGTGAACAAGGAGGTCAAGTCAGAGACGAGACTGGAAGGGTGGACAGTATTCCCGGTACTGCCGTGAACGGGAATGTTGATGAAACTGCCACTACTGACGGGTCGACTCGAAAATTCATTTCCGTTCATGTTGACTCGCCTATCCGGCCTGATGTCTATCGCGAACCCGATGAGGAAGTCCAAGACAAGATTCTTTTCGTGTTGAACAATGTGTCTGAGCAAAACATCGATGAAAAGTTGCGTGATCTCACGGATGTTCTTCGTGATCAACATCATCAATGGTTCGCTTCCTATCTCGTGGAGGAGCGTGCGAAACTGCAGCCAAATTTCCAGCAGCTATACCTTGACCTCCTTGACCGCATTAACGACAAGTTGCTGTGGGCGGAAGTCCTGAGAGAAACTTACGCCAGTGTGTCGAAGCTCCTCAACTCCGAGGCGACGATCAACTCATCCACTGAGCGCGGCCATCTCAAGAACCTGGGTGCATGGCTTGGCTCCTTGACCATAGCAAAGGATAAGCCCATTAAGCATAAGAATGTTTACTTCAGGGGACTCCTCTTGGAGGGATTCGACAGCCAGCGCTTGACGATCGTGATTCCATTCACTTGCAAAGTGCTCGTCCAAGCTACCAAGTCTACCGTGTTCAATCCTCCGAACCCTTGGTTGATGGATATTCTTGCGTTGCTAATGGAACTTTACCATTTCGCCGAACTCAAGTTGAATTTGAAGTTCGAAATTGAAGTCTTATGTAAGGATCTCGATCTCGATCACAAGACCATCGAGCCTTCTGTCATGATCCGGGACCGTTCTGCACATATCGAGGATGCGCTGTCTACGGCCAACATCCCTGACGGCCTCGAAGCATTCGAGGATATGGCTCTCACGAGCATCAACCAGAGGATACCCCATGAAAGACTATCCCCTGCTGCTATCATGTCGACTCTGCCAAGCCTGGACAAGATCCTTGTTCTCCCGTCGTCGGCGAGCAGCATGGTTGACCCTAACGTTCTTCGGCAAATAGTGCACAGCGCCGTCGAGCGTGCCATTGCAGAGATCATCACACCCGTTGTAGAACGCTCCGTGACAATTGCCTCTATCTCTACCGTTCAACTAGTCTCGAAGGACTTTGCAATGGAGCCTGATGAGGAAAGAGTGCGGCATGCAGCTGGCATAATGGTCAGGCAACTTGCTGGTAGCTTGGCCCTTGTGACGTGCAAAGAGCCCCTTAAGGTGAGCATGACCAATTACATTCGGATGATTCAGCAAGAGTATTCCGACCAGCCAATGCCGGAGGGGCTGATTCTCATGTGTGTCAATGATAACCTTGACGCTGCTTGCGGTATCGTCGAGAAAGCTGCAGAAGAAAAGTCGCTTCCTGAAATTGAGAAGGTTATTGAACCCCAACTGGAAGCTCGCCGGCGTCACCGGGCGGCTCGGCCCACTGAGCCGTTCATTGACCCTTCTATGAATCGCTGGGGTCTTTTCATTCCCGAACCCTATCGACAGGCTGCAGGAGGTCTGAACAAAGAGCAATTGGCTATCTATGAGGAATTTGCTCGTCAGGCCCGAGGCCCGGGCGCGGCTCACGTTCAGAATGTTTCCACCGATTCCGGTCGACAGCTTCCAGATGTCCTCCAGGAGCCATACTCGCCTATTCCTAACCTCTCTACCCCTGCAGAGCAGCCGGCGGTTCCTCATAGAACCCCACAAGCCCAGCAAGAGGCTCGGTTGCAGCAATCTGGCCTTGTGGGCGCACAGTCTCAGCTCAACGGGTTCCTCGAGGCCCAGAGCCCTCGTGAGAAGGTGGAGAGTATTGTTTCTGAGCTGCAGCAGGCCGCTCGGAACGCCCCAGAGGAACGTATTCGGGACCTTGGTCGGGAAAGCGCTGTCCTACAGGAGTACAACCAAGCACTGCGCACTATCCTTGCCTCTCCCAATGGCGAGGAACTCGCTAGGTTTACGTGCCTCAGGATTTGTACCACACTCTACTCGCAGACCCTCGGCACACTAGAGGTTGAAGTTCTGGTTCACTTGCTCGCGAAACTGTGCGATATGTCGACATTGGTTGCTCGTTACACTTGGGCCGTTCTTTCCGAAGTTGATGACGAGCACATGTTCAACGTACCGGTCACAGTCGCACTCATTGATGCCGGCCTAATGGATATTCGCCGCGTTGACATGATCTTGACACGCCTCATCCTTCAAAAGAACACTGCCTCTCTGGAGGTCCTTTCCAACCTGATGGACCGTGTTCTTTTCAGCGAAGAGCCTTCTGCACTAAGGTCCGACTTTTCGGGCAGCCTTGAGGCCATGAGCCAGTGGCTAGCGGAAGACTCGGACGTTACCGTTGCCAACGAGATTATCCGCAAACTGCGTGAATCTGGCATTCCTGAGGTGGTCAACCCACTTCTCAGTGACAAAGCCAGGTCCAAGCGGGATCAAATGGAGTATATCTTTAGCGAATGGATCGGCATCTATAAGGCTCCTGGTGCCATTGACCGCACCTATTACTCGTTCCTTAAGGATCTGCACGAGCGACAGGTCATGGACAATCAAGAAGACTCGGCGCTCTTCTTCCGCCTCAGCATTGACATCTCGGTTGCAATGTTCGATCACGAGTCGCAGAACCCTGGTGGCAGTCTTGACGAAGCGTTCCTCTATATTGACGCTCTCGGAAAACTAGTGGTCTTACTTGTCAAGTTCCAAGGTGAATCGACAGGAGCTGCGAAGACAAGCAAGGCAGCCTTCTTCAATTCTATTCTCTCTCTTCTTGTGCTTGTTCTGAACCATCACCACGTCATGAGGGGCGAGGCCTTCAATCAACGCGTCTTCTTCAGACTGTTCTCCAGCATTCTCTGTGAATATTCCATGAACGGACTTCAGCATAGCGACCAACATCAGGACATGATGTTCGCCTTTGCAAACAAATTCCTCTCTCTGCAGCCTAAGTACTGCCCGGGATTTGTTTACGGGTGGCTGTCCTTGGTCTCTCACAGATTCTTTATGTCTGGTATGCTGAACATGCCAGAGCGGGCGGGCTGGGGACCGTACTGTGAAATCATGCAGGCTTTGCTCTCTTACATTGGCGAGCAGCTCAAGCCAGCCTCTATTTCTTACGTTGCCAAGGACCTGTACAAGGGTGTTCTTCGCATCTTGCTGATCTTGCACCATGATTTCCCTGAATTCGTGGCGGAGAACCATTTTCAATTCTGCAATGTTATCCCCGCCCACTGCGCTCAGCTTCGAAACCTCGTTCTAAGCGCGTATCCATCGTCCTTCCATAAACTTCCAGACCCCTTCAGAGAGGGTCTCAAGGTCGAGCGTTTGGAAGAGATGCGGGAAGCCCCAAGAATTGCCGGCGATACTGCGGGGCCGTTGGAGCAGGCCAACATCAAGAGTGTCGTTGACAGCTCGCTGCAGAGCAGCAGCGCATCGGAGACGACCGTTCAACAGATCTGCGAAGCCATTTACAATCCTCTCACCAAGGAAACCGGCCTTTTCTACACACCGATCAATGTCAACGTGGTCCTTCTGAACGCGCTTGTTCTTTACGTGGGTCAAAGTGCCGTCTCCGCCAATGCCTCCAAGGGCAACATTCGCGCGGCCTTCGACAACTCGCCTCACTCAGCGCTTCTGGAGAATCTAGCGAAGGCCCTCAGGCCTGAGGCGCGTTACTATCTGCTGAGTGCGATGGCCAACCAGCTCCGGTATCCCAACAGCCACACATACTTTTTCAGCTTTGCCATCACCCGCCTTTTCGGTACCGATTACTCGGAGCAGGATGAGTCCGACATTCGCCAGCAGATCATTCGGGTGCTCCTCGAGAGACTTATTGTTCACCGGCCTCACCCTTGGGGTCTAATCATTACGCTGCAGGAGCTGCTTCAGAACCGGAGCTACACCTTCTTCCGTCTCCCGTTTATTCAGGCTGCGCCTGAGGTAAGTTGACTATCACTCAAGCTCTTCTTTTTCGATATGCAGCTGACGTTGGTGTTCTCAGATCGGACGTCTGTTTGATGCTCTCCTGCAGCACATCCAGCAGCAAAGCCCGCGGGCGATGCCCTGAGCGGTTTCCGAGATATACTCTCCTCTTCTTCTCCGACTATATTAATACGAAGTATTTGATCATGTCTCAATGCCTTGCATTCTGCCGAGATGACCGACTGTGATGGTGTTCTGTCGCTGCCGCTCATGACCATGCAGCGCGAAAATACGGGTCTTTACCGGGGTGTATGATTTGAAGGGTTTCTTTTTTCCAGTTTCATTTTCTTATCTTCCGTTGGCATGCTGTACTGTTCCACATCATTTCTCATTGTTTCGGTTGGGTTTCTGGGAGGGGTATGCATATTAGGACGTGTTAGCATGGTCCAACGCTACATGGTGCTTATATCTTGTTCCTTTTTGCCTGTCTCTTACGCTTCATGTTGGTGTTTTCCATTCCACCTACCTCTCCGGTAGTCTGTAACGATAAGCTGAGCTATAAAAAGACGAGTCCACGAGTATCTGTGCCTCGAGCCCCGTAGAACCATGGCGCATTTCCCGAGGGGAGTGAAGAAGTTGGAATTGGGAAGCTGCCGAGGAGGATCGGCGTCGGGGAGATTCTCCGCCGGTTGCGCTTGCGGTCTGTCGGTGACGTCGACGCGATCCGTCCCTCTTCACGACCGTTGTGCTGCCTTTCCACCTCCTACCACCACCATTCCGCCAGAACGCGCTCAGGCACAATGGACACGGGATATGGAAAAGGTGAAGCCGATCCCTCCAGCGGGTTCGCATCACGGGCCATGGTGACTATCCCTCCACTACTCCAGACCGGCCGGAGAAGGGACTAACGAGCCTCCCCAACACAGCACTCAATGGCAGCCACCGTCCGTCCGTTCGTGTCGAAGCGAGCTCTCAAGGCATATTTGGGCATCATTATCTTTCTGTTTACGGCCATCTTCATGATCTTCATCTCGACCGTCGCGTACGGGATCTTTTACTACCGGTTCATTCCCCAGGTCGGCCTCGAACGCATTGTACACTTGCAGTTTGGGTGAGTCGCGCAAGCACCGGTGTCCACGTGGGGATGTCTACTGTCATCAGGGAATTGTTTAAGGCTAATGTATTGCGCTCTGGCTCATTAGCGACGGATACCCTTGGGGAACCGCATCACTAGGTTCCGGCCTGGTTTCGTCCCAGCCATACGACGTGCAGGTGGAACTCGAATTACCACGGACACCCTCCAACCTCGCCGCGGGGAATTTCATGCTCGATCTGGCCCTCCTCTCCCGCCCATCTGCGTCCGCCGAAACGGGCTTGAATACCTCGGTGGCCGCCCTCTCCCAATCGCGCCGTCCTGCGATCCTTACATACGCGTCGCCCTTGGTGGACACTGCTAGCAAACTCTCCTTCATGCCCTTTTACGTGCTAGGATGGCACCGAGAAGCGGAAACACTGCAGGTGCCGATGATGGAACGGGTTCAGTTTGCTCGCGGATGGCGTAACCTACCGGATAGCTTGCGCTTGGAGATCCATAGCTCTGAGACAATGCAAGTGTACAAGGCCAAGGTGATGTTCAGGGCGCGGTTCACGGGATTACGGTATGATTCTGGTTCCCTTACGGGTCGCTTTTCTGGTTTGATTGAAGCTAACAGGACGGTTAGGTGGGTGATGTATAATTGGAGACTCACGTCATTTGTCGTCTTTGGGTGCTTGTTCTGGAGTGTCTCCATGGTCTCGGCGGGAGTCGTGTGGGTCATCCTGGCTACGCTTCTGAGCGGCGGTGGTGAACCGCCTCGGGCTGTTGTCAAGGCGGAGGATCGCAGTGGCACACCCATCAAGGCTGAGGAGGATGACGAGCCGATCTTCCCTGCAGAGATACCGGAATCGTCCAGCAAGGCACCCAAGATCAAGAGGGATGAAGACTCGGAAGAAGAGGAGGTAAAGGAGGAAGAGGAAGAGGAGGAGGCGGTAAAGGAAGAGGAAAGTGAGGCATTGGCAGAAGCAGAAGCAGAAGCAGAAGAGGACTCGCGAGAGGACCGAGGCGAAGGGCCTTCGGGGGCTGCTGGCATTGGCACGGCGGTGGAGAGTGCTCATGCCCGAGGCGTGCAAAGACGACGAAGCCATCACTTCCGAGACAACCAGGCATAGGGGCAGGGCTAGGAGGCCATGTAGTAGTCATTCCTTTAGTTAGAGATACCCCAAGTAGTACATAGCGCAGCTGAATGACGAGCGAATTAGCGTGGATGAGCCACGAAGCAGCGGCTCCGATGTAGGAGTTATCGATAAGAGCGGGGAAACGGTCGGCCGCCCAACTCTTTAGTCTTCGCTGTTCTGCCCCTCCGCCAACTTTCTCTCCTCACGTCCCCTCGCTCCAGCCAGACGCAATGCATATCTTAGTAAGTTTGCTCTACCGTGCTCCCTTGGGAGCACCATGCTGATGACCCTCGTTCTTTCATAGGTTGTCAACGATGACGGTCCGCCGTCCAACCAGTCCTCCCCATACATCCATTCCCTCGTCCAATCGCTGCAATCCGCCGGACACACCGTGTCGGTCGTTCTGCCGCACCAGCAACGATCCTGGATCGGTAAAGCCCACCTGATTGGGGCCGCCGTGAAGCCGACTTATTTCCGTCCGGGCACTCTTCACCAGGACGATGGAACTACCCACGAATTCCCCCATGGCATGAACGAGGGCGACGATGAAAACTACGATGGAGATGAATGGATTCTGGTCAACTCCACGCCCGCCAGCTGTGTCCAGATCGGCCTGTACCACTACTTCCAGGATCGGGGTCCGGTTGACCTCGTGGTGTCCGGTCCCAACTATGGCCGCAATACAACGGCGCTGTTCGCCATGTCGAGTGGCACCATCGGTGGTGCGATGGAGGCGGCTGTCTGCGGGAAACATGCGATTGCCCTCTCCTACGCCTTTAGCTCCCGCGACCATGACCCCATTGTCATCGCCGAGGCATCCCGCCATTCCGTTCGGTTGATCGAGTACCTCCACCAGAATTGGACGGACGGTGTGGATCTGTATACCGTCAATGTCCCGCTCGAGCCCGGTGTGAGTGAGAGCAAGGTGTTGTACACCAACATGCTCGATAACCGGTGGTCGTCAGGCAGCTGCTTCCGCGCGGTCGATGCCTCTGCATCAACCGCTACGCCAGAGCAGCAGGAGCATGATGTCCGACACCAGACTGTGGATGGAGCCGCTTCGGTGAAGAGGTCTCGCATTCCTCACAAGCACTTTGAATGGTCGCCAAACTTCACGGATGTGTATAGAAGTGTTGACGAGAGTGCGCCTGGAAACGACGGTTGGACGGTGAAGGAGGGAATGACCAGGTTTGTCGCGACCCGATCACTCTGCTATCCTTCTTTGCTAATGCGCCGCAGTGTTACGCCGTTGAAGGCCAATTTCATGCATACACCCGGCATCCAAGGGGAGATTACGCTGTGAGTGGAACGATGCTGAGTCTACAACGTGGTTGCATATAACATAGAATTTGCGCGTCTGTCAGATATCCAAGCTAGTTTATGCATCGCGCGCGTGGCTTTCTCCCCTCTGCCTGTTTGCTCTTGGTTTGTCTGTGTTGGCTGGTATTCTGATAGATCCATCTCATGTAGACCGGATAATAATACTGAGCCTACATTCTATACTCTTGTGGACAGCGACGACTCTTATGTCCAAAGTCTGATGGAGCGGGCGCTCCAGCAACGTCTTGGAAATGGTCAATGTCGAGCAATCTCCTCTCTGTCCGACCTTCCCTCTCGCACCACGCCGGTCTTCCAGTATCGTGAATACGAACGCCTGGAGTTCGAACACGTCATGGTGCACTCTTCGACCTCTCTCGCCAACGCCTACATCATCCGCAAAGCGCTGATCCGCAAGCACTACCTCTCCAACACCGTCACCAACTGGGTCACCAAACACCCGGAGAGCGTCCTGGCCAAGCACTTCAAATTCGCCTTCGACTTCGAGCTCGACTACGCCGAATTCCTCGACGACGCCCTCCTTGAGGCCTACGAACTCCGCGACAGCCTCGACAAGAACGAGACCCGACCCGACGAAGAAAAAGAATGGTGGATCCTGAAGCCCGGCATGAGCGACCGCGGCCAAGGCATCCGCCTCTTCAACAGCGAAGACGGACTCCGCGAGATCTTCGAAGAATGGGAAGTGGACGACTCCGACGACGAGAGCGGCTCCGAGCGACCAGAACCCGAAAACAACCCCGACGACGACGACGACAACAACAACAACAACAACAACGGCGTAGTGACCTCCCAACTCCGCCACTTCATCGCACAACCCTACATCGACCCACCCCTCCTCATCCCCTCCTCGCACAACCGCAAATTCCACATCCGCACCTACGTCCTCGCCGTCGGCTCCCTCAAAGTCTACGTCTTCAAGGAAATGCTCGCCCTCTTCGCCGCCAAACCCTACTGTCCCCCTTACGAAGACGAAGACGAAGTCAAAGATCTCGCCCGCCACCTCACCAACACCTGTTTCCAAGACGGCGGCAGCTCCAACAAAGACAGCGTCCGTCGCTTCTGGCAACTCGAAGACTATGTCCCCGGTCTTACCTGCCACTGGAAACAGAATGTCTTCGACCAGATCTGCGCCGTCACGGGGGAGATTTTCGAGGCCGCGGCCCGGGGCATGATGGTGCATTTCCAGACCTTGCCGAATGCGTTCGAGCTCTTCGGGGTCGATTTCCTTGTCGATAAGGCTGGAAACGCGTGGTTGTTGGAGTTGAATGCGTATCCGGATTTCGCGCAAACCGGGGAGGATCTGAAGGAGGCGGTCGTGGGTAGGTTGTTTGAGGAGACGGTGGATGTGGCTGTGAAGCCGTTCTTTGGGCTGGGGGGGAAGGAGTCCAAGGGGACGGAGATGATGAAGTTGGTGGCGGATTTGGATCTGGGGAGGAAGAATTAGGTAACTGTGATGGGTAGGATGGGGTAGAGGGCGTTTTGGGGATATTTGTTTGTTAGACAGTAGAGATGACTAAAAGTTGGAGTTGGTTGGAAGGTGGGGGAATATGGAAAAGAAAAATGGTTACTATTTCATACAATACAACAAGGCTGGTTTTGGTTTGCGCATGGCAGTAGTAGAGATGTTGTTCATGTAGTAGAAGAAAGAGTGAGCCATTCTATTATATTCAACATAAGAACTCCCTAGCTGCTCCATTCAAACGCTCCGAGGACATGAGATTGCTCAAGATGTACTCAAAAGTCTTGAATGAGAACCCTACTCTGTCCATTGATAAAAGCTACAGAGCAGAAAATACAAGACTGCATATCCCTTGCGTCAAGGGTTGAAGTTCTCCCTCTACAATCTGGATATCTTGTCTGCTTGCCCTACGGGCGAAAACAAGGATCGTTTGGTTTCAATGTCACCTCGACACCCAGACTTTCGAAGATTCGCGTCCTTTCACAAGTTGAGGAGTGCCGCACAGTGCGCTGGCAGCGTTGACCGGCATTGTCCAGTGCATGGGCACTTAGTAGACCTCCCCCCATAAAAGTTGAGAAGTTGGTGGAACACCATCATCATGTTTAGCTGAGCGCCAAATTTTTAAAAAATATACAGCCATATGACTCGCTAGAGATCAGTCAAACGGCCAATAGCGCTCATACACCGCCTTTTCCTCATCGGTTTCGGCCAATTGCTCCAAGATGTGATTCTTGATTTCGTGAAGAGCAGCTTTGCAATCATCGTATCGCTCGTGCTCAATGAACCCCTTATCCGGCCACAAATCGTCCAGTTGTTCCTTGACCTCTGCAACCAGTTCGGTCCCTGCTACCGCGCCATCGCTGTCCCGCTTGATCCGCTCAATCTCCGCGTCCGAAAAGTGGACCGGGAATGGGACGTCGCTGGTTATAGCAGGTAACTCTCCCCAGGTGTCTTCCATATCCACTAGAAGCGATTGGAAGTGCGCCTCGCCGTATTCGAACATGCGGTGGGCGAGAAATATCAGTCCATACGCTGGCGTCTTTCGGAAGTTGACCACTCGATACAGGTCGGGGTTCTTGGCGTGCATGAGTTTACGCCATCCGATGAACACATTATGTATGGTATACTCACGCACGGCCGCAGACCTTTCTTCTGGGGAAAGCTCGGAGAGGTTCGGCCTTGGTACCAGGTCGAGCGTCTCGGGCTCTGAGCCATCCCAGTGGAGGAAGGCCGGATCAGGATTGTGGTTAAAGAGCGGCGAGATATGGCAGGACTGCCAGTCGATGATCCCCGTAATCTTTTCGGGGTTTTGAGGGTCCACGAAGATGTTGTCATCATGCAAATCATTATGCCAAAGGCGCGGGTTAGTCATGGCAGTGTCCTTTGGAATAAGGGCATCCACAATTTGTTGATACCATGCTAGAGCAGTAAGCTTCTTCTCTGCGTCTGGTTGGTAAAGCTTTGGGCCACGAAACAAGGCGATTTGCTTGGGGGGGTTCAAAGCTTGGATTGCTTTTGTCTCGCGCGTTCCAACTGCTTGGAGGTACTGCGTCAAAGAAGCCCCTGCAAATTTGTCAGCGATCGCGTAAAAATGATTACGTGCCGCGACATACATGGCCCTCTCTCGATATCCAAAAGTGATCGGCCGGCATCAAACCAATCCCGGCCTGTAGCAGGGCCGATGACAAACTCCGAGTCATTGACGGCCTCGCCATCCTTGACGTAGTGACTGCCTGCCGGTGGCTGCACGTCTCGCGCGTAGTACAAGCTACCGTAATGCGAGAATGAGACACTCAGCCATTGCTTCTGAAGACGTGTCATGGCAAGAAGGATTTGAAGCTTCTGAGGTAGTTTCAGCGTGTCCCAGACTTGAGACAGCGGAACACCTTCGGTTTTCTCCATGATGATGAACTCGGCCCCAACTGGGTGCGATCTCGCATGCGAGTTCCATGAGTAGACACGAGGCGCTGGGGTGCCAAGAACTTTTCTGGCCTCCCAACTTAGTCGCGTTAGCAGGACTCAGTAATGATGGTCTTCAGGAGGAAACTCACGAAGTCCATAGTGGCGACTTCACTGGCAGTAGTAAAGTGTGGGATGCCGGCATTCGGGTTCGGCACCTTGGCGACGACTTCCTGACCATCGTCCATGGACATGAGATATGCCTTGTTGAACATGCCGTCGGGGTACTTTTCGATGGAGATGCATCGAGCTGCGCCGACTGACTCAGCAGCGACACTTGCGAGTCTATTCAGGTCAAATCTGATCTCTCGCTTTCGGAGATTCTCCGACTCGTCTACAATAAAGCGACCACGCGTGAATTTGAAGAATTCGTCGTTGGAATTCCAGTCTAACATTGATGAGCAATACATTATGTTGCAACCGAGTGGGCACGCCTACCTGTCTGAGGGGAGTCCATGCTGATGGAACAGTGATTATGGGGTCGCTTTGGAGAGTTCGAGATTAACCGGCAGTGTTGCTTCGGGCCTAATTTTATACTTTGAATATAGCACCAAGGACGTGTAGGCGGGGGTCGACACATTATTCATGGGTTTAAAATGTTAAGAAAAGCCAAGGGGCCGCAGCGGAGTCGGTTCAAAAAAGGCTGCTTTACTGCGCAGGCTGAGACATGATGATGATGGAGGTGTAGTGGGTGAAGGGAAGATGAGTGGCCCCCTGTGATGTGACGGCGGTTGAGCGCGCGGATCCCCGAGGCTGCCACTCGGGCCACCGTAGTTCCGGCCCGGGGCGGACTGTGTAGGCGCCCATCAAGACAGCTCCTGCGCCTGCCACATTCTCTGGAGCCCAGATGATCATGGTGAAACAAGGCGGAAGTCAATTGCGCCGCTAAGCAGAATGCCAGGATGCACAAGCGTTTTGAAACGGCCAATGGCATGGAAAAACTGTGTGCTGTATTTCGATATCACACTCGCGAGCATGCCATGACCGTGCTGGACTAGTGGTCTATTCAATCACGTCTCGATAGTCCATCTTTCCAAAGACCCCAAGCGCTCTACCCCGCCTGTAGATGGGGTCATCGTACTTAGTCCCAGGTAACCATATTTGTCACAGCTTTGGTGCTTCTGGCTGCTGTTCGAGACGCACCTGTACATGATGGCTTAGAGCCTAGAGTAGGTTGGTGTTGTGCGCCAAAAGGTACATTGTTGATTGGCAGCGTGGTATTTCCGGTTCGCGAGCATAGAGGGTGCAAAGGATGGAGGTCGTTCAGGTTCAATTATAGTGCCCAGTGGGTGAAGGCGTCTACTCTATAGTTACAACGCAAGAAATTCCAGGTGCACCAAGCCCTAAAGTAGCACATAGTATGCAGCCTGAACTCGTATATCTGTAGGGAAGCAATACAACCAACGGTCCTAAAGCAATGCACAAATGAATTTGCCCGTGCGGGAACCCCGGAGAATGATCGTTTCAATAGATATACTCAGGATCGAATGGCTTGGGGACCCCAACGCACTGCTAAAGTGAACTTGATCAGACAATTGTGATACCAACTGCAGCTGTACAGGGCACATTTCTAATAAATTGCAAGGGCATGGACTTCGCTTTTGTGCCCGCCGAGGTAAGCGCCATTTGCTATAGTTCAGTAACAAGTCCTAACAAGGGGGAAAGGTGGTTCGCTTGAGTGGTACACCTTCCTGGCCATAGCGAGCATTTGCAGAGCCGCCGAGTTGATCCTGTACAGGAATGGGGGGTGTCAACAGAGCAGACTCCATTGCTGTGGTTGGCTCTGGTACCAGAGACGGAGCAAACCCTTGCCGCCGGTTGAATAAGGTAAACCAGATTCGCGGGGGCTTGATTATTGACATTGGCTGACGCCGTGGCGAGGAGGGCATGCAATATGGGATACACTCGAAACATCATTTCACCATGGGGATCGCCATTGTGTGAATATAACCTTTCACCCGTTGCGACCTGGGCATGAAGTATCGCGGCCCGTATTCTATTTGGTTTCCCAGTGGTTGACCCTAAGACCAGCAGACCCAATGCACGATAGAACTACACCAACCATCCAAGAAGTCTATCCAAACCTCTGCTTCGCCAACGTTTTCAACCATCCAATCGTCTCCTCCTCCTTCTGTCTATACTGCTGCAACCTCTCTTCGCGCTCCGCCGCCCGCGCCCTCAGCATCTCCTCCCTCCGAATCTCGCGCTCATTCTTCTTCCGCTGCTCCCTCTCCCTGGCCTTCTTGAACCCCTCCAAATCATTCTCCCCCGACCCCATCAGCTCCTCCTCCGGCGCTGCTTCTGGTGATCCCCCGCGCTTCGCCTCCGCAAAAGCCCGATTACTCGCCGCCGCCTCCTGTCGCTTCTCCATGCGCCGTTCATGAGTCCCCGGTTCTGCACGCGGCGCTACCTCCTCCTGCATGTGTCGGACTTCCGACTTATGAGAGCGTAGTTCGCTGCGATATTGGGCGCGCGAGTCCAGGCGTGCAGCGACGGCGTCTTCTGCTGCGAGTTCTGTTCCTTGTTAGCTCCTCCATCCCCCACTGGTCGAAAAATCCCCGTAGGTAGGTAACATACCCTTCCGCAGCTCCAAATCCTGCATAGTGGGTATCGTAGGGCCCGAAGAATATCCTCCGCTTCGACCAGTGGGCAGAATAGGTCCATATTCATCGTCATCGTTGTCCTCCTCCTCCTCTTCCTCGGGCCCTTCCTCATTCCCATCCCCATTCCCCCTCTCATCCCCTTGCGATCCACCCCGACGAGTATTCGTCTGCATCTGCGCAACACTCTTCCTCGCCTTATCCAACGTAGCAGGATCATACCAACCCTCTGCTAATTCTCCCCGGTTCCTGACACCCATGTCAACACCTTTCCTATCCAATAAAAAAAATCATCTAATAACATACCACTTCTTCATAAAACTCTTCCACCGCCCCTTCACCTCCTCCTCCGCCAACTCATCCAAAACAATCCCCTTCTGAATATCCAAATACATATCGAACATGGGTGCATAGTGCTCCAGATCATATTTCGTGAGTTCGCGCGCCTGGAACGGGAGGATCACGGGGGCCGGTGCTGGCGCTGGTGCTGGATCTGCTTGTTGGCGCGAGGCATGGCGATCGCGACGGTGACGGTCATGGTCTCGAGAGCGGTCGTGGCGGTGATGGGAATGGCGATGGTGGTGATGGTGTCTGCTGCTGCGGTGGCGGTCGGATCGGGAGGTGGTGGTGGTCGGGGAGCGAGAGCGCGTGCGGGAGCGGGTGTGGGTGCGGTCTCTGTGGGAGCGGGAGTCGGGATGGTGGTCGCGGGAGGACATCCTTTCTGTTCGGTGTGTGTCCATTGGGATTGGGAGTGGTGGGTTGGTTGTTGTTGTTGGAGGTGATTTGGTGAACGGAGAAAGTAAGTAGACTGACGTCGGCGATGGTTCGGGATGCCAGTGCCAAGCTTTTTGTTGCGGCGGATTGGCCATCGACTGATCTAGTGTGATTTACTCCTCTGGTGGTTTATGTTTGGGAGTATTTCTTGAGCTTATTAAAAGATGTAACTACATAGTACTACGGAGTACGTAGTCAGGCCTGGCCGAGAATGAGCTGTATTCACATGTTCGGTAGCCTCGATTTTGCGACATGTAGTTCTTTCACGTGCTACATAATATACACCCCATCAGGAACGCCGACGTATCATGCGTAAAGTTCGTGTTATCACCTCCGTCTAATTACATCGACACAGATAAACATTCAGCTGAAGAAACCGAGCATTTAGATTGCTCAGCTGGCCGGGGCGCTCTGCTCAGTCGCCGCGCTAGCCGTGTTGTCTGGAGTGCTGGTGGAAGGAGTCGAGGGAGAAGCAGTCTTGGATCGGTTAGACGCGGCCATCTGCCACGCTGGGATGGATGCGGAACGGCCAAAGTGCGACAGAGGGCTGTTGCTCAGCGAGGTGGCGCTGGCGCTCGGGCTCGGCTGTGCCGATTGAGTCTGCTCGGTGGACACGGCTGCGGGCACTGCGGGCGCACCGTTGGTCGCAGCAGGGGTCGACTCCTCCGCGGGTCGAGAAGCACTAGGCAGGGGAACACCACTGAATCGTCCAGGAGTAGGAGGGCTGGCACCGTTGCCGCTGCCACCAAGTCGGTTGCCCAGCAAGACCTTCAGGCTCTTCAGCTCAGCACCAAGCTCCTTCAACCGTGTCTCGTTGCCTTCCCGAGCACCTTCCAGTGCCTTAGGGATCGCATCTTTCAATGACTTGACCTCATCGCTGATGCGACGGGTCTCATCGTCTCGTCGTCGGGAAGCATTCTTCATGTCAGTGACGAGGTTCTCTACCTCCCTTAAAGCGCTATCCAGCCGTTCAGTTCGCGCCTCTTCTGCCGACTTCAGGGTTGCGGTATCTGTGGAAAGCTGTTCAATTAGGGCAAACGCACGATTGAATTGCTCATCAATGTGCTCTTTATCCTGTTCTAGCTGGGGTGGAGTCGGGGGTGCGATTAATGGCGAGATGTATCGCTTGAAGATATGTCAATATATGGATCAATGAACAGATAGAGACACCGACCTTGGTAATAGTGTAAAGTCCGTATCCTACTCCTCCCATCACCGTGGCCATGATAAACCAATCACGCCAGTCCCGTTTCGGCGGCCTATGCGACATAAAGTTAGCCCACTACCTTATAAGCCTGGCAAAAAGAAACTCACTCTGGCGGAGGCTGCCATTGACCATATGGAGGATAGCCATAGCCTGGAGCAGATGGGGGAGGGGGTCGGTAGATGGCTTGTTGGGGAGCTGGCTGATAGCTAGATGTTGCGGCTACGGCCGCTGCCGTAGATGGATCTTCACCTGCCCGAGATAGAGCGACATCGATCTCCTCTTTCGTCAGGTTCTTTGATTGGAGAAATGCGACTCGCTTCTCAATCGGAGAGGCGGCCACGGATTGGTCTTGAAGAACTGCTGAAGTATTAGACAAATACATCGATCAACACTATCAGGGATGCATTGAGTACGCACAAGTGACCTAGCGATCAATCATGAGGGTCAGCTCCGACTCCGGCGCCAGGATATCACAGATAAACGCAAGACTTACAGCAGAGGAGATAAGCTCCTCGCGAACCATGATGGCGGGTTCCCCAGGAGCTCTGGCTCTGACTGGGTAGGAGGAGGTTGAATCAAGCGCGGAGGGCTGTTGGGAGAGGAATCACGAGGTAGAGGGACGATGAGGAGAAGAGGAGGATGAGGAGGCGATGGAGAGCACCGGCGGCGAGCGAGCGATGGACCTCGGTCGGAACTTCCGCTGGTAATTACATGGTTTCGTACCGCGGCGGAGGCTTCCCCAGAGTCTCGTGATTCCGAGTGCCCGATCCGGCAAGTGATCCCCTCGGCCCATCTGTTGTTCCCGGTATCCCACCGCCTGCTGTTCTGAGCCGAAAGTGGCATGTCTTGTTTACATGATTATTATGATGGCCCGCTCGGTTGCTACTGCCTCCAAACTCTCCCGTCTCCTATTGCGACCCGATCTTCAGCTTTGCGCTGCATCGCGTATCTTCGGTTTTGGGTACAAGGCGCACTTACGCTGCCATCCTGCCATTTTTTGAGAGTTTGCGCTTGAGTTTGGCAGCCGCAGTCGCGGCTCTCCGTCATCATGTCGCAGGATACAGGATTGTTCAGTATCAGGCGACCCCGGGAGGCATGTACCTTCTTTTTTCAGACCAGCCCCTCTACAATCATCCTAACCTAGCGGTACAGTCCATGGCAATGGGTAGCCAGAATTACTCTGCTCTTCCGCAGCCCTCCTCCGCCCTGAAGCGCACCAGTTCAATCGGATACCAAAACCCTCCTTTCTCTTCACAGCACCGCATGTCGCTTCTCAACTCGGCCAGTCGCCCTCAACAGCCGAACTTCCAGCGGTCTTCTTCCGGTGGGGGATTGGGTGCCGATGCCGGCCTCTCGTCGGTCAGGCGCTCCGTGTCTAGTAACATCTTCCATGGGCCCAGCGTCGGGCGCCAAAGCATTGCTCCAGGGTCCATGTCGTCGTCAAATGCAGCATCGCAGGGACTGCAGCGAAGGAGTAGCGTCTTCTCAAGGCCCTCTATGGGCGGTGCCATGGGTCATCAATCTTTCTTCACCCAGGTCCCTACAGTGGCTGGTGTACCGAGGGATCCGCGACCACTCAGGGATCGGTCTTTTCAAGCCCGCATCGGACAAGAGCTCTTGGAATACTTGACGCACAACAACTTTGAGCTCGAGATGAAGCACTCCCTGGGGCAGAATACTTTGAGGTCCCCAACTCAGAAGGACTTCAACTTCATCTTCCAGTGGCTCTACCATCGCATTGATCCCGGGTACCGGTTCCTGAAGGCCATGGATGCGGAAGTTCCCCCGATCCTCAAGCAACTACGCTATCCCTATGAAAAGGGCATTACCAAATCACAGATCGCGGCCGTTGGTGGTCAAAATTGGCCAACATTCCTCGGTATGCTGCATTGGTTGATGCAACTGGCGCAGATGATGGATAGATACGTGCTTGGAGAGTATGACGAGGCTTGCGCAGAGATGGGGGTAGATGTGTCAGGTGACCGTATTATCTACCGTTTTCTCACAAGTGCCTACCATGACTGGCTACAAGGCGGGGAGGATGAAGACGACGAAACCGCCGAGAGGAGGCTAGTCCCCCACGTCGAGATGATGGCTCAGGAATTTGAAAAGGGTAATGAGAAATATGTGCGTGAGATGGAGTCTCTTGAAGCAGAGAACCGAGCACTACGCGACCAGATCGAAGAGATGGAGAAAAATGCCCCGGACATGGCCAAGCTCGACAAGCATTTCAGGATTTTGGAAGACGACAAAAGAAAGTTTGAAGACTATAACCAGAATGTTCAGGGCAAGATCGAGAAATACGATAATCGTATCAAATTCTTGGATGACGAGCTCAAGAAGACCGAGGCAGACTTGCTAGCCGCCGAAGAGGAGCGGTCTGGACTTCAGGCCAGCGTGGATCAACAAGGTCTAACTATCCAGGATATCGATCGTATGAATACGGAACGTGAACGCCTGCAGAGGAGTCTTGACGATACTGTTAATCGGCTGGAAGAAACGCACGCGCGAGTCATGGCGAAAGAAGCCGAAGCCAGTAAGAAGCTGGAGGATTTGGAAGAGATTGTCAAAGCCTACAACACCCTCGGATACCAGAACAGCCTGATTCCTTCGTCGGCGGTCAATGCCAAGGGCGAGGAGTTCGAGCTTAGTCTGAACGTCAATGAAAGCAATTTCTCCTCCTCGCAGATCGGCGGCATGCCAAACCGGATCTCTCCAGAGGGAGACCGACTGTTAGCAGAACCATTCACTGGTTATCATCCAGCCCACTTGCTGAACCTAGATCTCCGTGGCATCGTGCGCAGCAATCTTCAGTCTCTCAGAAAGGAGATCAACGAACGCCGGAAACGCGCCATTGATGACGACTTGGAACGACGCAATCTTCTGGACAATATCAAAGAAGCAATGGACGAGAAGCGAAGCGAGGTTGAGGCTCTGGAGCATAAGCGACGTGCCGCTGAAGAGGAATTCGAACGGCTCAAGGAGATTACCACGACACAAAAGCTTGCTTCCGATGCACAGATTGAGAAGATGGAGAAGGAGCTGGCTAAGATGCGAGCCACATTGAGCGAAAGCGTTCAGTTGATGGAGCAGCGTGAGATGAATACGAATATTGAGTACGAACAACTGACGCTCCGCGCCAATGCGTTGCGGGAAGAGCTGCACACGAATGTGGAAAGCATGCTGAACGACGTGATCCGCTTCAAGGTTCATGTCCAGAAAGGCCTTGAAGACTACGAGAGCTTTGTTGTCGATGAAGTCGAGCAGGAACTAGGAGGTGACATGCAGTTTGCCGATGAGGACGTTGAAATGGAAGTCGAGGAGCTTTGAAGTCAACGGGAGCACGGCAGGCCTGTTGGACGTGTCATGACACCACATGTTCTTCGCTACGCGACGACGATGGTCCGAGTATGATAATTGATGATTGCGGCAAGGAGTTTGGTGCGATATATCTGGCGGGCAGTCCTCCTTTCTGGCCGAACGCAACGGCTAGTGGAGGGATGCATATGTTCAGGCTCTCGAGAGGCAAATACTTAAGGCTTTGGTTCATTCTACTGGTGTCAGTTGTCTATCACTGGGGCGCTATTTGGAGCTAGCTGCTTGGACATTCTTGTTATGGTTACCTTTGGTTGTTGGGTTGTGGCTTTTACCTTGCTGATGATACCTTTGTCGTTGAAATGCACCATTAGTGTTGATATTGCTACTAGACGTGGGAGTGTACATAAACTGCCTTTCACCAACATGTTCCATATATCCAAACCCTATCGTGCTGGATTTTTTATCCCCGTCTCTCCCACAAGTGGAATGTACTGCAGTATTGCGCACTCCACCTTGGGGGCTGGGGTGGCCTTCTGCGCACGGAAAATCATGGTCCCCCTCCGATCCCCGGTCTCAGGGCGGCCTGATAGAGTAATTGTATAGTGACCCAGGTTTCCATCCCAATCTTCCTCCGTCTAAATGTTTTATTACCGTCGAGTTCCTGTTAAATTTGCACGAGTCTTCTCGTCAAATCACAAGGCATCGGCTCCACGATCCATGCCCTCCCCCTTCATCCGAGAGGAGGATCAAAGTCCGTAGTATGATCCCAAGACATACTATCCTGCTCGTATCGGAGAGACCATATGCAACCGATACCGCATCATCTCAAAGCTTTGCTGGGGTACCAACTCTACCGCTTGGTTGGCTAAAGACGTGACTCGGTTAGTTTGAACATCTCTCGGATACATCTCTATTAACTTCATGAAGCTGGATGTGGCAGTCGAATCGATATGTGACCTTGAAAATCACCAATCGTGGCAAAGAAGAACAGAAATCTGCGCATGAAGAAGTAGAGATGTCGCAACAAATATCTCGTCTGCGATCTAGCCACGAGGGTAGAAGATATGTCCGGCTAGTAAAGGAGTCCTTTGAGATCCAAGGCCGGCTAGGAAATCATCTATGCCTGGTGTTTGAACCATTAAGGGAACCACTCTGGCTTTTGGGAAAGCACCTTGGGAGCAACGGTGTACCTTCGGCTGTTTTGAAGCCCTTTTAAAAATCATTGCTTCTAGGCCTTGAATTCCTCCATTCGGAGTGCAACATCATACACACAGGTAGACTTCGAACTTGTTCGTATCTAGCATTTTCTTTGCTAGCTCAGTCAAGATCTCAAGTCAGACAACTTTCTTCTGGGATTTGAAGACTCTACCGTCCTTGAGACTTATGTCCGTCAGCAGGAAAGTGATCCTGCTCCATTCAAGGATGGCGGTGGCCGCCCTGTATTTCAGTTTCGCCCTGACTTTGGATACCTGAGAAAAGGGGTAGGTCTGGTTCATATTAGTGACTTCAGCTCTGCTGTTTCTGGTAGAGTTTCAGTACCTCACAATCATGATATTCAGCCTCAACCCTTTTGCGCACCAGAGGTACTTTTGAAAGCGACATGGACATACAGCGCGGATATATGGAACTTGGGCACCATGGTAAATGCCTCGAGAAAGACGTATACACATGACACTGATATTCGTTTTCTGGGAAGCTATGGGAGCTCCTTGCGGATGAAGTTCTGTTCAATGGGCTAGACCCAACAGGCAACACCTATTCCCGGGCAGCTCACATAGCTCAAATGATTCGTCTGCTGGGTCCGCCTTCCAAACAACTACTGGCCAGGGCTGATGAGGGCGTTTGTTCCCGATATTTCTCCAGCCAAGGTATTATATTCTGTAGCTCTTACATGCCAGGTACTAAGTCTTACGTTAGGGGATTTCAAGTTCCCGAGTCTCATCCCACCAGAGGAATTCAATCTTTCAAACGCCACGCCGTTTCTCCATGGGGAGGACAAAAAACTCTTCCTAGACTTTGTGAGGAGAATGTTTCGCTGGGAACCAGAAGAGCGTCCAACAGCCAAGGAGCTCTACGATGATTCATGGCTGGATTTTCGACCTTGACCATAACAGGCACCATTCCACTTACACATTCATGGGTAGATAACGCCTGTCTTGCTCGAAGCCACTTCGTTACATCTAATCAGGGTGGATCCTAATCATCTTCTAGTTATTTTCTAGAGCCTTCATTGAATGCCACTGTTACTTGGAACCTTTGCAGCGCATGGGACTGATTCTCGTAGCGAGCCAACTACAACAAGTTCATCATTGTTCTTGGAGAAAATAGGTACGCGATATACTAGGTGAACAATCAGGGTAGACGCAGAGGCAGAACAATACAAGGTAACTCAGTGACAATCATGCCTTATGTCACCCTGGCTCGCCAGCCAAGCCTAATCTACCAACCAATGGCCAGGCTCTTTCTACTCGGGTACATCTATGAGAAGCAGTAGTTTGTGGCTTGAGTGAGTCAATTGTTTCCTTACTGTTATCCTGAGGATCGCGCGAATACTCTACCCTGAGCTGCCTTGAATCTCGCGCTATTATCTGCCATACTGGATATACCGGCAGCGATTAGGATACTCCGTAGTGTAGTTAGTACGGAGAAGGCTAGTCAAGCCCGGTCATCCGTGAACTAAATATCGAGGCAATGATTGGCTGGATGGTAAGCGCTGACTCAGCAGGATCATTTTCTCCGCGAAGCTTTTCGACAGCCAGAATCCAGAGCTTCCTTCCAACAGCCCCCAGTCACTGGTTTTCGCCAGGTTGCGCCTTGTCTGCCCAGATCGAGATATGCGGAATTACCTCAACTATTAGACATGCGCCACAGAACGTCCGTCCGACGGTCACATCGAGATTTGGAATTCCTCCGCCCGCAGGTCTCCGCCAGGTCCTCCGTCGTGTCATGAAAAGGTGCCTGTGTCCAGCCCGTCTGCCGTGCCTGGACCGCCGGTCTTCCTTGATCCGCCCTCCCCCTTCGATTCTTCGTCGCCTGTCGTTTCGTGCCCCCCTTCGCACCGGGTTCTCGAGCCGGGGACCGTTCCCCGAAAGGCGACAATGGAGTCGCCAGTTCTCCGTCGGGGCTGGTCCCCCGATCAATCGACAGTTGCTACAAAGCTATGTTAGGATGGAAATGAAAAGATGTCCTGTCTCTGGACCCGAACAGGGCAATTCAGAGGCCTGGGTCGCGCTATTGGAACAGTACCTGCCGCCATCGTTGCGGAGATGCGCTGACGACGACGTTTCGGACTCGCAGTCTCACGCTACGGAACGGACCGACGCTGCATATTTTGCGCAGACCATCGAATTGTCCAACTTGCTACTGCATGCGCGGGACGCGGGTAAACTCGACCTTCTTACCTATGTCGGATTTCGGTTGAATAATTGGTCTGCTGTACAATTCTTGATCAACCGACTCCTTGATGCCGCAGACTCTCTCAAGGAGGTTTCTCTTCCCCTTCAGCCTTTGTCCAACTATGACTGGGGACTGGACTCTGGGCTCTCGCTTGACGAGCTCACTAGTAGGACTGTGGAACCGGCCCTGAAACTCCCGCAAGTTCCCAATCGGCCACAATCATCGGACCTGACGAGTCTCGATGCCTTCACCGAGCGGCCATTCGCAGACGATCATTCGAGACGTTTCATGGCCGAGGTCTGGCAGGGCTTGGGCTCCATCGTGCTTGATGCTGCCGATGCGTCTCCCAACGAATCGAAGTTGGCTATGTCTCATGTGTTTCAGATCCTTGCCCGTTTGCATCATTCGGGGGCCATCTCAGATAGGGTATATCAATATGTCCCTCCGGATAGTTACCAAGCTTCGTTTAGACCTCCCGGGATACATTTACTTTCCAGTCATATCATGAGTGTCTTATCGGATGCCGCGTGGTTGGTGCACGAAGCAGAGGTTGCTGCTCAAGCAGCTGCAGCAGGGGAGGATTCGCCATATCTTCCCTTCAAGATGGGCGTTCGTGAGCTTGGGCCCGAGATCTGGCTTGAGTTCATACTGTGGTGCTGCGTGGAACATGGCCATATTGAAGAGGGGGTCTGGATAATCGACAGGCTGGTGGCGAAGACGGGAGACCAGGCCTGGAAATTCCAGAGCTGGAAGCCGATACTGGATGAGTCTGGGTCGGTATGGCAAACCAAGATCGACCAGGAGGAAACTTGGCGACAGCCTGGCCACCACGAGCGCCCTATGATGCTGCGAAAACGCCACAACCCTACGCCCTTCCATGGCTTGGGGAAGCGAACCATGAGCGCCGAAGTAGCCTCGGCACTGTTGGATAACCTTCCCAATCAAGTATATCAAGGGCTAGGCTTTCGGGGTATGTCACCAAGCGCACTTTTGCGCTATGTCTCCCGTCTCAAGTTCGCCATTGCTCCATCAACAGCCGATAAACAATTACTACCCACAAGCAGAGCGTCGAATTGGTTCGTTGTACGAGTTATGGAATCAGGCGGCCTAAAACCGGACGCTGATCCCCGGGCTTTCGAAGACTTCCTTAGAATAACTCCATGCGTGGTTCCACCTTGGGATGCAGACCTTCACCACGTCGATAAGGACGACTTGGCACGGCTGAGCTTGTCGCAGCTGTACGACGAGACGTCTGCGCTGGCCGGCCTGATCGAGTACAACATCAGGTTCTACTCAAAGAAGCGGCTCTGCGGTGACGCATTGAACGCATTTGCCTGGCTGCAAGCCATTGTTGATACCAGCAAGATACAACGCATCGACGACTTTTTCTCATCTCGCGTAGATCAACCTGGTCTCGCCTTCCCTACCTTGAATGCCGATGAACTGGACTCCGCGAAATCGCTCGAATCATCCATGCCGCAGCTGTCGAGCATCACACTGGCCGATTTGATCGACCTGGTTACCGTGTCGCGAGCGTTCACATTTGGCGACTGGCTCTTCTTCTCCAACGACGCCGATGGTCCTCCGGTCCCACCGAGCTCATACGGCAACCAAGCCCTAGCTCCGTCTATCCTCCGTTATGCTACTGCGACTAAGAACTCGGCACTCTGCGACGCGGTCATCCAGTCCCTCAAGCAGCCTCTCTCATCAAACACCATACGTGCACTGCTAAATTTCCGCATCTCCATGCACCAGTGGGACTCGGTGATCATGCTGCTCGAGTTCATCCGGGACCACCGCACTAAATCCTGGGGCCACAGCAACGCCACCGCCCTAGCAGGTGAAATCATCCGTCTAGAGGAGAGAACCAAACAACAATCCGACTCAGCAGCGCCAGTGGAACAAATTGAATCCCTCACCCGCGCGACAGACATCCTTCTCCGTCTCCTTCAGGGAGAGTTCAATGAACCTACTCAGTTCGCGCAGACCCATTTCCAGGAACGCGCTCTCTTCGGCCTGCACCGCGTCTTTCTATCCGTCCCCGGCGCCCTTCACGACGTCGCCACCGCTGCCACTAATACCCTCCCCTATAAAGCCTCCCCACGAACCGCCGTCCCCTACATCCCAGCCACCGCCTTTCACTCCCTCCTCTCCGCCATCGTCGACACCAAGGGCAGCGCAGCCGGTCAACGCTTCTGGAAAGAATGGTGTCTAGACAGCAAATCCCCGACCTTCCGTCGTCTCCAAGAAGGCGGCATCGTGCGCATGTACCTGAACAAAGAGCGCAACCGCTCCAAAGGCGATCCCCACTTTGACGCCAAATACTTCAAGCAGCTCCAAAAGAAAGCTACTATCCCCAACCCCAACACCGTCCGCATTATCGCCCAGGCCGCTTTGCAGGAATACAACGAGCACGAAGCCCAATCACAACCCGACCCTGACTCCCCAACCCAACCACCGCCATCATCCCCTAACCCAGCCGAAGACGTCCTCAACTTCTGCATCGAGCGCTTCGAGTCCTTCGGCGTCCGTCGTCGGGAAATCAACCGTGAAGTCGGGGGTCTCTTGTACCGCCGACGTCGAGAGCTCAGCAAGATGAAACGAGAGCGCACGAAGATGGAGACTGCCGCTGCTGCTGATACTGCTACTGCTACTGCGGCATCATAGCGTGGCCGATCACTCACTCCACCTATCCCTCCATCCTCTCTTCCCCGGGATGATATGTATAATATAGAAAGATAGAAAACGGCCTGTTCATATAAGGAATATTGTATTATATGTAATATGTATAAGTGATCATTTATCAGCCATCATGCGTAATCTACACACGAGATACCTAGTTTAGTAAAAGATTACTAAACGGAGCCTTGACTTGGTTTAATCATGCACGTGACCCTTCATGGGATGACCTTGGATTACCCATGCAGGTACGGTCATAAGAAAACAATATCAAAAACGAATGTAAGATAAGCAAGGTACTTGTAATTTTCAAATATCCTACAGAGCAAAAAAAAACAAGCAAAACCCCCGAGCTCCATCCATCTATCCCATCTCATTATTGAGGCACCAGTGCCAGCCTGTATCGTCCCATTTCACCAAATCCCCGTAGAACTCCAGCCGCAGCGTTACATCGTTGATGAAGATAGGTATACAGAATTGAGAGAAGCGAAGAATGTAAAAGTCAAGTCAAGAAGCAGAGGTATAGGTCATATCGCTCGCATAGAAGGAGAAAGAGCATGGGGAGGGACTAATTACATGAAATGGGGAGGGAGCGGGAAGGTGGACGCTCATACTCCATCCCATTGTTCCTCGTCGGTGGAAGAGGGGAAGAAGGAGCGGATGAATTCGCCGCTGATCGGGTCGTAGGGGAAATAGGAGTCACCTCCGGGGTTCAAATCCGAATTCGTGGGTAAGGAGTTGGAGGATGGGATTGACATGCCCAGGAATGGTTGGTCATCCTGAGTGAGGGGCATAACGGTATTTTGAGTAACCTGGGAGGAGGATACTGGCACGGTGTGGTTGAAACCAGCAGATGCGGGGTCGTAAAATGTTGGCCCCGTGTGTACAGTCTCTCCAGGCTGAGTCGAGGAAACACGTTGGGTAGGGTTGAATGCTGGGGTCTGGGCCTGGGCCTCAAAGCCGATTGCGGGCAAATCACTAATGTCGTAGTTCATACCGGTAGCGATCTGTCGGAGGCTGCCGTAACACAACTCCCATGCGCGTCGGGAGGCAAGGCTATTCTCAGCCATGGCGAAGAGCCAGCGAATAGCCTTTTTCGCTGAAGCCAGGAAGTTCGCCTCTTCATCTGGCATGTGAATACTGCCAAATGATAATTCAAGAAGCAGCACGGTTGTTGTCTGCATGAGGTAGTGCAGAATGCACCACCAGGGGCAGATATCATAGAGACGGACAGCGTCAGGCACATCGGGAATCAAGTCGAGCATCTGTTGCGCGGATTCCAGCGTGATCACCGCCATCTCGTGGCTAAATGTTTCTTTCTTGTTGGACGCGGTCTGTCGTGCGTCGCGACGACACAAGCAGGGGCGTCCTAGGGTAATTCGTGCACTGTAATAGTGAAAGGCGAGGAAGAGCTTGCTACGGACCATAATCGTGGGCTGATCATCGGTCCGAGTAAAGTCAAATGACTCATGAAGATTGGCGTACCACACGTCGATTCGGGCTCGCAGTTCACCAATGCGGTTCTCAATATGACTCCAAGGAATGGATACGCAATCCAGCGAGTAAACACGGTTGACGATCTCCTGTGAGATCACAGCGAGATCGACGTAATAAAGGAAGCCGAGGGCGCTGCTGGCAGGAAGGCTTCTAAGCCACGTCACGTCACGAGGCTTATCTGTCAACTGTGCATTTCGGCCCCCTTTAGGGTTAGATGGCATTAGTCGTACAGAGATACAGGCGAGTGCCGTCTCTATGTATTCCTGGCGCAATTCGGGCTCGTCCAGCAGCTTGGATGCCGCGGGCTCCAGAAGCTGATCCTCCTCGAAAGGAAGGGGAAACGGAGTGGTGCAGATGCCGTCGCTGATGCACGAGGCACGTCCCGTCATGATTCCAAGCATATGCTCAAACGTGTAGAGACACCACCAGACCCTGTAGCGGGCCTCCTTGGAGATGTTGGCCGTTCCCTCGCTGGAATTCTTCATGTTAAGTCCGAGAGTGACTGCGGAACGAATCGCCAAAGAAGCAATTCGCCAAGCCCTATTGAGTCTGGTCAGAGCAAGCGCCGTGGCGAGGCCGTCATCATCAAGCCTTACCTGTTAATCTGATCCGAGGCAAGTAGATAGTAGGCAATCAGGCCTTCGACCTGCACCTGTTGCAGATCAGGGTGGCTGAACAGCACATCGCCGTTCATACTCAATATCCGAGCTCGCGTCAGATACACCAGGTGATCATTTTCATCGCCACGCCACGGGGCCCGAGTGAGGTGGGCGTGCTTGGCGGAGATAGCAAAAATCATGTTCAGTATAGCCAGCCACTTGTCCCCTGGACGGGCGGCACTCTCGACGAATGTCCTATATTGTGCACTAAAGAGAGTACGGCTGATGATAGGGTAGAATGGGTGCACTGATTCCAAGTAATCTTCGAAAAGTTTGTCTGCCACCTTTCGTGGTGGCATCCAGTACACGTGCACAGGGCCAGGTACGGAAATGTCCATATCATCAAGGTGGTAATTAACGGAGTGGATGGCAAACTCGCCTTCTTGGTCTGCCTCGAAGGGGCCAGGTAGTTTGTGAGAACGTTGTTCGGCCTCCATGCGCACGCGCTGCATCCAAGTGACTTCGGAATTCTTTCCCATATAACCCGTCGCTCTGGAGCTCGGGGTGCGGTTTACATCCTCTTCGACCCGGTCGATTGCATCCAAGGATCCGATGGATGAAGGGGAGGTCACCTCATCATCATTGCCGTCGTCCTGGGGGGTTGCCGAGCTGGATTGGGTGTATTCTCCATTACTATGATGCTGAGCAGTGTTAGTGATCCAAGCTAGCCATAACGATATCAAAGGAGAGCCAGGAGGGGCAAGTCAAACCTTGTCCAGCACCGCCTTGATCCGCTCCGCAGCCCGGCCATCAACAAAGGTACCCAGATCTCGCAGTATATTCTCGTAGTCGGTGACCTTGACAGCAAGTTTATCTAGTTCCCTGCAAACCCAAAGTCAACCATCTATGAGGAGCCCATCGCGGCAAAACTATCGAAGGCCAACATACCCTTTAGTCTTCTCCCGCCATGAAACCGGATAATGGCAGGATATTCTCAGCTCCTTGCACTGTCGGCACACGGGCGTATCGCCACTGCATTTAGTTTTCCGCTGCCTACACGACTCGCATGCCAAGGGGACCCGTCGACTGTAACGTGGGGCGGCGGCGGCTCGCTGCCTAGGAATAGCCACTTTCCTGCCAGGCGCGGCGGTGGAGGAGACCTGTTGCTTCTTCTCGGCGTTCACAGTTCGGGTGGCCAGGTTGGGTTTCTGCGGCGTATGCGACGAAGTGCCTGGAAGAGCCGGGGGATGCGCCATCGGAAGGACTACGGCCGGTTCCTCGGTGTGCGGGCGAAGAGGAATGTCACCCTGCGACAGGCCTTGCGCCGGCTGGGGGATGCCAGATGGCGTCTCCATCCTCTTATCAACGGACAGGTGGTTCCTGAGGGGCAACGCCACCACGATCGAGTCGAATCGCAATCCCAATCCAGGCCCGGTCACGTGTGTTCAGGGACTGTCAATAGGCTTTCGAGACAGATCGGGGGGGAGGGCCGAAATCCTTTTGCAAGGCGAAGGATGGTTCAGGCTTGCTAATACTTCGGCCGGCTGTACGGGAAGGATACCAGGGAGGAATGAAGCATAATGTCAAGGACTAGCTGCGAGCCGAGCTCGGGGACCCGAGATCAAGGGGGCGAAGGCAAGGCGCAAAGCAAGAACGAGCTACACGAGAAGCAAAAAAGGAATGGCGAGAGTGATCCGTTGGCCCAAGCCGATCAATGGCGGCTTGAGACGACAGGAAGAAGAAGAGCAGGAGGGGCGCGGCGGGATAAGGAAGAAAGAAACATGGCACGGGATGGGCAGAATCATGCCGGCGACGAGTGAAGGCCTTCGTATAGAGCCGGCCAACCAACCAGAACCTTCCAGGGCGAGCGACCGCCCGGGGTTAGGTCAGCATGACTTGATGCCGTCATTTCCCGGCTGCCCGTCCCTGAGGCAGCCTGAGGAATCCATCCAGGCAGTCCACTCCTGTGGACTGCCTGACAGCTAGACAGCCGGACAGCTGACCGGCTGCAGCCTTTAATAGTTACTAGTAGGGGCCAGTGGCTCACGGACAAGGCATTGGCCAACGCCAACGGCCGATGCCGATAGCCCCAATCCTCCGGCGCGTTCTAGCCCATCCCAGCTGCTCGGGCTGATCTCATAGCCAGGTCCTCCTGGATTCGCACAACGTTCCAGGTGCCCAGCAGGTTCTTTGTAATAGACAGTTAGTCAGGGGCAACCGGAGTCATCCCCTCGCTCTCCACAATGCTGCGAGGCACATTCCACGGGATGCGGGAGGCCGTGCGTCCGTCCAGCAGAGCAGACGTCATTTCTCTATCAGGGCCGGGCTGGGACGCCGAGAACCCATCGTCCCAGTCCAACTTACGCCGCAGATCCAGCAGTCTTCCAGGCACAACAGTTCTCTTCAGATCTAACCCTTGCGGGGATTTTTGAAATTCAAAGGCCACAGGCGCTAAGCATACATAGTCAGACATCAAACATAACCCGATTTTCTTTCGCCCGTTTTCCCTTTTCAATTTTTCCCTTCGGCCGTTCTCATCGTCAACTGCTTCGGTCTCCGTCACTCCATGCCATTCATCGAGAAGCATTTGCAAACCAACCCCCCAAGGAAACATTCAATCAGATCCATCACAGCCAGTCAGGGGATATTAGAAATCAAGAGAGTCGGAGACAGGTGGAAGGTAAAGTATATATGTACAGGCGCGGCACGCGCAGGGACCGCGCCCGGGAGGGCGGGGTCCAATATGGCAGAAGGTGTAGCAGGGGGTTGCGAAACAGGCATTAAACGGATTAAACTGTACAAGATTAGGTCAATCGGAGTGTCGAGGTGGAGGTGGACGGCCAGTTCAGCAAACCAGCCAGAGCGGGAGTGGAGATGGAAGGAGTTTCGGGGTGGGAGACATCCCGAAATAAAGAGTGAAGAAGCCTCGCGAGAAGCAACGCACGGCCCAAACGCCTCTAGTCTATCGCTGGGTGGAATAGGAAGACGGTGACTAGCATGCTCAGATCTCCCCGAACATCTCATCGAGCTCATCCACTTCCACGGTCTCGGGACTCTGTAGCTCTCGCCAAGAATCAAAGACCATCTCGACATCCGGGTGGGAGAAGGCACTGGCGCCCAACGACAGTTTATCCTCCTGGTCGTTGAAGTCGGACATTTTCATGTCCAGATCGGGAAGCCCACTGTTCAGCATGTCGATTGAACGCTTGAGGGCAGACACAGGCACGACGGTCGGGTCCTCCGGGAGGCTAATCTGCGGAGTGCATCCGACGGTGTCGGATTGAGTGTCAACGTCCAGCCCGTCATCCGAGGCCACGCTCGTGCCAGACGAGAAGGATGAGGCCACAGACGTGAGGGACGGAGAAGGAGATGTGCCGAAGAGAGTAGCCACGGCAGCTTCATCAAGATCCTGCTGCTGGAAATGGTCCTGCAGAGGGGACTGCTCCTGGTAGCGGCTGTGGGAGAAGTAGTCGTCATCCTGGTCATCCGACATCCGATCACCACTAATAGAGGAAAGAGGGCTATCCTCCACAACGGAACCGGAGATGCTCATAGTACCATCATGCAACTCGCTCAGACCTTCCGAGAGGGCAGAGAAGCCACCTCCGGATGTCGGGGGCTGGCTGACTTTTTGCTCCGAGGCCCGCTCGCGAACAGCGCTGGCAGTTTGCGTGAACTCCTTCTCGTCGCCTTCCAATGGCGGGGAAGCAGCACGAGTAGAGTGCATCAACCGTGCGTGGTGATGGTCGGCGAAGTCGGTGCCGGATCTGGATGCACCGCCGGGACCAGTGCGACCGTCCAAGTCAATGGTCTCTTCCTCGAAATCAGGCGAAGACAAGTCCACTTCTGGACTAGGACTCAGGCGCGACCGCTCCCGTGCCAGGGCGTCCTCTTCATCCAAATCGGCGCTGGAGACGCTAGGAGTGATGTCCTTTCCTTCCACACCTGGGATGATGACATCGTCCGAGTTCTCGGGAAGAGGCTGACGGGGTAATGTTGTCAGGTAGTAGTACACTTTGCGTGGGTGAATGGGGACCAGCTCCTTTGCCAGGGGACACGGCGCCAGAGCGGTCCATGGGCGCTTCATGTAGGCACTTAACCGGGAAGACAGAAGAGCCGCAGGGTTCGCAGAGCTATAGACGAACAGATGTTAGCATGGCCAGCGATATAGGGATGAGGGGGAGGGGATAGATGGCGACGTACTTGGCGACATTCTCGTTCAAAGCGATGAGAACGGCGGCCAGCTCCTTGACCAAGTGAGGACGATTCCCCGTCTTTTCCAACTGCTCGATCACACCAACCACGATGTCGTCGTTGATCCCTTCGGTGTCAATCTTGGGCGCGACAGTGCCGTCAGTGGGGGATGGCGGTGGCGTTTGTTCCAGAGGGCCGCGCCGCCCGCTCTGACGTAGAGGGGCGGCGTGTTCCTTGCCATCGGAGGTGCGCGCAGTGGAAGACGAGGAAGGTTCCGGCGATAGGGAATGCCCCGAGTCGTGCGACCGCTTTACTTTCTTTGAAGGAGGTAGCTGGTCGTCGGTCGCGTGAGGCGTTTTTGTGGCGGAAGGAGAGCGGCGGGATGTGTTAGGGAGGTGAATTCCCAGAGAGGGGAGCGACAGCGACTTGCGACGTGTATTATAAGGCATGACTGGTGAGGCGGAAAGAAGGGACGGTGGAGTGTAGAGTGTAGTGTAAATGTAGGGTACAGAGGAATAGGAGAACGATAGGCGATAATGGAAGTAGTAGTAGTATACCGATAAACCACACAAAAACACGAGGGAGGAACAATACAGTATAGAACAGAAGTAAAGTAGAACTAATGAATAACACGAAATAAAGGTCTAATAACACAGATACAGACAAGACACGACAGACCAACAGACCGACACTGAGACAATGATGACAAGATGGAAAGAAGATGGGGGGGAAGATGTGGATGAATGGAGGGAGAGGGGAAGGGAAAGGGACGAGGGAAGTGTTACAGGACAGGAAGTATGAACAGGGCAGGGGGTGAATGGGGATGGGGATGGGAGAGTTGAGTTAGGGAGGGATGGGCGGCGGCGATGATGATGAGATGCCGACCGGCTGCACGGAACAAGAGGAAGAGGGAAGGGAAAGATGGAATGGATGGAATAATCACCGGAACGGTCGTTGGCCAGTGAGGAACCACCCCGATCACTGACCGTCGGAACTGGAAGCAACAGCGATGGTCCTTTTTCTTGCCCTTTGCTAATTGCCAGGGCTCAAGCGTAATGGTAATAGTAATGGAAATAATAATAACTCCTCTCTGAAGCCTGAGGAATCCGTCCGTGGTGTGGATGGGTTTCCACCGCGATTTTTCCTGCTGGCTCGCGCCCGGCTGAAAATTAAAATGGGCAAAACGGGTGGATGTTTTACGGTGGCGATTATTGGTCCGACTCACGATGGGGTGTTTTATTGGGGTTTCCAGGAATGCCGGGAAGGGAACTTTACTACCATCCATCCGTGTTCCCCCCTTCCTAAAAAAAAAAAAAAAAGGGAAAAAGGACAAAAAAGAATAAGAGATTCCGTTGTTTGTGTTATTCCATTCTAGGGATTCTGGTCGTCGCTCTCTTGGATCTATCTATTTTCCCCCCACATTGGAATACAATACTAAGAAGCGACTAAACAGATACATCTACACCGCTTTCTCCTCCTCCTGAATGAAAAAGGACGTCCGTGTGTCGCAACAAAGCAGTGGTCAAGAGCAGAGGGCAAGAATCAACTGGACACCGGCCGGCGCAGCAGCCGGGAAGATGGGCGAGAAGCGACACTAACAGGCCGACGGACTGAAGGGGCAAAAAGTACGGTGGAGCCAACCATGTGTCTATGACGACCAGAATGGATGGCTGACGCTGTGATTGGCGGGGGAGACCGTGATCAACTGAGGTTCTGCATGGACTCCATGATGGAGTATGCTCCGTGGAGTCAATCCAGGAGAGCGAATCGGGTAGCTACTGCTACTGCAGCTTAGAGCCCTTGGCCCTGGTTGCTGCGCAGAAATTTTCTGATAGATAGAGAAACAAACAAGCCGGCCAGGCGCATCCCTCCCGCGATCAAGGCTACCTACAGCCCAGCCCTGACCTTCCAGGCTAATCCGCTGCCGCTTTCTCACCGACAGACCGTCCATATCGGACCATTTTTGGGACCGGCGATGTTTCTCTCTAGTTTCGAACGAGTCTTGTTGCCCGCGTTTTGGCTAGATAACTATATCCCACCATGACGGCAAAACGGCGGCAACCTCCACGGGTAAGTGCATCATAGCTCTGGAGGTTCCCATGGTACGACGCAGCTTAGTTCAAAGACACGGGTTTGGTCCATGACAAGTGGGTGTGCTGGTGTGTTGGCCTGCTGGCCGGCTGGCCATGGGCGCCTGGGACTCGAAAACTCAAGACCAGAAAAGGGCCAGCAAAAGAAAAGCTCGAGAAAGGAAGGAAAACCACCAAGAGCCTTACACTAGCGCATAGCGCTGCTGCAGGCGCTAGCCCTTCCAAGTTACTGACTTATGCACTAGCCCACAGGAGAAATGGAGGCAGGCAAAACCTCGGGCGAATCAACGCACCTGACCGGCCCCACCCACTGGAGCGGTCCCAAGGAAAATCGTTCCTAGCGTCGCCGTTTAGGACCTATAGCGAATCAGATCGGCGACAGTGGAGTAGATGCCGGTCGTCTAGAAGATTGGAAGAGGGCCCAATCGGATGGATTCGAGGCGGCGCTAAGGCCCGAGCTGGACAAAGGGCACCGCGCCTCTGCATGGAACAGGCTCGCCACTCGATGCCGCGGCGAGGCTGTCGCCAGCATGGGTACAGCCATCTATACAATTAATAGTCTAGACAGTGTGCAGTGTACACTGTACAGTATACAGTGTAGCTTTCAGCTCTGCTGCAGGACATGAACACAGCTCCTGGCAGATTCGACACAGGATGCTCTAGATCGGGAGGGAGTGATGTATCATATCTCAGCAAGGGATCAACCTTATGCAACATATGATGGACCCCCGTCGATATCATTCCGGATAATTCCATACCTGTCTTGTTGCCTCTTACGGAGTACATGTGTAAGTATTTACATCTCGTTGCCTAGGAACGACACGATCGGAGTCTTTTTCCAGGCATGTTCTAGTGCAACAAACACATACTGTGTACACAGTACTCCATACAATAAGATAGAAACAAAACAATGGCCCCGCCTCAGCCACCCGACACTATGCACGTACATACATAGTATGTAATTATCATAGTTCCTGCAGTCCAGCATGCCAGTAAACAGGCTACCTATCTACAAAGTACCAGGTATAACAACAACTCACATGCTTTGAATACTTACTACGGAGTACGGAGTAGATATGTACATATGCATCAGCCATGCATCATCTCCACTCTCCGTGGCGTGCATCTGCAGCTGGAAGTACTACATAGTGGGTGTGTATCGTCATCATCCCACCTCTTCAGCTCTACCTGCACGCACATGCGCATAGATATGATGTGTCTGGTTTACTTGCTCGTATTCTCAAACAATCTACCTACCTGCCTACCTACTTACCTATCTATTGCATGTATCTACTATCTATCTATCATCTGGGTTATGGATATTAATGCGAATTGCATACGGTGTACGGATACTAGTCAATAGAATGAATCAGTCTCCGACCCCGGTGCTCCGTCCTCCGAACTGGGCTAATCGTAGATGGATACAAGAAGTTAATAATAGATCGTAGGACGGTAGCTACGTCAGTTGTACCTACCTGTGTTCATCATGTACCTATACATAATACCTCCCTACACAGTACTTGCACTGCAATAGAGGGAAGATAAAGGGAGGGAAAAAAACTTCAATATATTCAATATCTGCACATAAACCCCCTCCCCTCTCCCACGTAAGTCGACCCCTAAAGGATTAAATTCTCCGATTCAACGGTAATACTTACATCAGACTACCTAACTACGTACTCCTACTTACCCGAATCTACCCACCCATCTACGTAGATACATAGTGCATACTCTAGCATAAAATATACACTACATAATGCACCTGTACCCTGTGAGGGACCCAGGTACATATACATGTACCTACCTACATCCATACATAAGCACAGCCAAGCAACCAACTAATTAACCCCACGGACCAACAACTTACACAACACAGTACATTCTACCCCGCATATGAAATCTGCATAACGCCATATTGACTTCATCCGATCAGATCACCTCCTCGGATGGGACCGATCCATGGTTAGATGGGGTTTTTTTGTTGCCCTAGTGATTGGGGTGTGACGATGGTGGTGCTGGTGATCGGCTTGTTTGCCTTGTTTTTGGTGTCGCGTGACATGATATTTTGTTATAGATGGTGGTTGGGTGGGATGGATGGATGGATGATGGATGGATGGATATTGGTGTGATGGATGATGGTTGGTTGTGTAGGCAGATTACGCTGGGATGTTGTTTATCTGGTGGATGGTATAGGTGGGATGTTTGCTGGAGCCTAACTTGTTCATTGGGGATAAGGGATAAGGATATCTCGGGTCGGCGTTGACCATACGAAGTATGGAGGCGTCAACTGTCATGTTGATTATGCTTTAAAATTTGCTTTTGGGGGGCTGTTCTTTGTCTTCGTGTTTGTTGTGAATATACGAATGATGTATGAAGCCTAGTGATACATATTAGACTGGATTTCACATATATTCATCGTTCATGTGGTTAGGGTGCACAGTTTGCTAGCATGGAAGACAGTATAGGTCAGCATAACTGGAGCCGTGGAAGTGTAGCGGAATGCAGCTTAAAACGATCTATAGATCGCTTCCCATCCAATGCTATTTGGCAACTATCTAAACACCCGCTATGCAATATATATAGTACATCCAGTCATCCAATCTGTCAAAATAATATACAACATCTTCCTCACTTCCCACCCTCAGTTTTCGGCCGGAGAACGTACTTCCAGGTTGTCCCGAAATGCCACCGTTTCTCCTCGACCACCTCCAGCCCGCTATCGCGCACAATCTGCCCAATATCCCGATTCCACCAACAGCCATGTCTGTCCGCATGCGCCGGGGCCAAATTATCCAACACGCGATTCAGCCAATCATAATGCGACCGGCCATGTTCCAGCAACAAGATCTCTCCCCGACGCGGCTCCACGATCGTTCCCAGATGGCGCAACGTACCGGCCGGATCCGGCATCGAGCACAACCCCATCGTCTGCACAACCGTATCATAGTATCCCTCATCATCCTTCCGTAAAGGATCAATAGTACGCCTGGGGACATCCCCCGCGTTTTGCACCCGAAAATCCACCGGCACCTTGTGCTCCGGAAACAGCTTCGCAAACTTCGCCTTTGTAATCTCCACCATCTCCGGACTCAAATCCACAAACGTCACTGACCGACACCCTCGGATGTCCGCGCGCCCCTGGCGGTCCTGTCCCCGTCGCTGTCCCAGCTCATAGTACTCGAGATTGCGCCCGGTGCCGCAGCTGACTTCTAGAACGTCGCCGCGCGCGTGATTGATCAGCTCGGCGCGCTTCGAGCCCATGCGCATGAGCTTCTCGGACATTTCGACGTCGGCGTCGAAGGTGCGCGCGGTGTGGTTATAGCGGTCGGAGACATCGTGAGGCACGGAGAGGGTTTGGGATTGGGTGACTTCGCGGCGGTAGGAGGCGTAGAGGTAGCCGATGTAAGTACTTAGGGTGAGGGCACTGACGCCCAAAATGGTCATAACTTTGGGGGACATGGGAGGGGTGTTGGATGTCGAAGAGGCGGAGGGGAGGTTTGTGAGGTGGGGGTTGGCGCGCTTGGGGAGGGTTTTGGGCCTATGTATATCAGTGTGTCAGTCGGTGTTGAAGTTGATACTGATGGAGAGGACAGTGATGACGCGGAGTTGAGGCGGCATTGCGATGTGGCATGATGCTGGGAGACATGGCTGTGTTACTGACCCTGTGCCATCTGCGGTCGGGAATCTGGGCGCCTGCTTGGAAGCCGGGCCCTGAGCAGGCATCCTGGCCGTTTTCAGCGCGGCTCGTCCAACTCGAGGTGCGCTCATGGTTGCAGCTGATGTCGGAGTGATGTGTGATGCAGCGGGATCCTTGTAAATGAAGAACGTGACGCAGATCGCGCCGAGGAAAAGAATAGAATACAGGACAACGCAGTCAAGCCATTGGGCGGCGGGGATTCGAATTGCAGGCGGCGATGGCAGAAAAGAAGCGGATGAAGCCGATGCGGAGGAAGATCGGAGTTGGAGCGCCAAGCGTGGAAAAGCGCGCTTGTCATTTCCTTTGCCAACCGCCTTTATCGGCCCATCCCATCTATATATATAATATCTTCGCTTCCACAACTTCCCATTTCCCCACCTCTCTCAGCACTAACATCATGTCTCTTCCCCCCAACATCCTGATTGTCGGAGGAGGGGTCTTCGGCCGTAAGTCACACCGCATCCACACTTCCCCGGATTTCCCCACGAGCTCAATCGCTCATTAATCCAGTATCTACGGCCCTGGCCCTCTCGCACCGTCATCCCAACTCCCAAATTACCCTCCTGGAAGCCTCCCCCACAATTCCCAACCCCCACGGATCCTCCGTCGACACCTCCCGTATCATCCGCGCCGACTACTCCCAACCTCACTACGCTCAACTCGCCGCTGATGCCCTCGAACTCTGGCGCAACACCGACTGGGGCAAAGAAGGCCGATACACCCAGAACGGTCTCCTCCTCGTCTATCCTCCCGGTAGCACCAACGCCCGCGACTACGCAACTAAGAGCTATCACAACGTCAAGCAAATTCCCGGCCAAGATGTCGAGCTTCTCCCCACCAAATCCGACGTCACGCGGGTTGCCCCAGCCTACGGAGTCGATCTCAAAGTCGCAGGCGGCTACGTAAATTGGGGCTCAGGCTGGGCCGACGCCGAGGCCGGCGTCCGATACGCCAAGCAGCGTCTCGACCAGGAAGGCAAAGTCATCTTCAAGACCGGCGAGGTCAGCAGTCTCCAGTACAGCAACGACCGAGTCACAGGCGTAAACCTCGCCAATGGATCCTCCCTCACAGCCGACCTGGTCATCCTCGCAACAGGAGCCTGGACCGCAAAGCTTGTCGATCTGCGAGGTCGCACGGTCCAAACGGGCCAGGCATTAGCGTACATGCGCATCTCAGACGAGGAACAGAAGCAACTAGAACATATGCCGACGATTCTCAACTTCGCAACAGGGATGTTCATCATCCCGCCGCGCAACAACCTGCTGAAGGTTGCGCGACACGCCTACGGCTACGTCAACCCAGTCCAGGTTGCCGTGCCCGGCACCAAGGACGAGAAGATGGAAATCAGTCTGCCCGAGAACGGGGTGCCCATTCCCGCGGAAGGCGAGCTAGCGTTCCGGGATGCATTGAAGGAGTTGATCCCCAGCTTTGCGGACAGACCATTCGTCCAGACTCGAGTCTGCTGGTATACCGATACGTGAGTCCTCCAGTCCCGCTTTCCCCTCTCCGTCCCCTATCCCATCCTCACAATCACTAACAACCGATCCCTCCAGCCCCAAGGGCGACTTCATCATAACCTACCACCCCAACCACCCCGGCCTCTTCCTCGCCACGGGCGGCAGCGGCCACGGCTACAAATTCCTCCCCGTCCTCGGCGAAAAGATCGTAGACGCCCTAGAACGCAAACTCGACCCCGAATTACAGAACCTATGGGCCTGGCCTGCGGCCGTTCCGGAGAGTGAGTTTGACGGAACCGAAGATGGAAGTCGCTCGGGCCCGAAGGGCCTGCGGTTGCTGGACGAGTTGGCGAAGACGAAGAAGGCTCAGCGGAGGAGTGCTCTGTGATTGGGTTGGCTGGCTGGCTGGCTGGCCGGATGTAATCATACTATATATATATTATAGTAGTACGTAGATTGCTACCAGTACCCATAACGGAAACTACCAGATGTAATATCACTATTCTAGTATACGAACCCTACCATAAAAGTTCCTAATCAATCCTAAGAGAAAAGCTGGAACCCCAAAGACACCCTACAACCATCAATAGTAACCCTAACAAGACCCAAAGGTCTGGTATGGGGAAACTGGTGCATGAAGTATCTACGAACCTCCGCGTATAAAACTAAGGATTAATCGATGCAAATGACTGACGGATGCATTTCATTACCATTTCTACCCACAATTAGGGAATTCATGATTATGCCACCTGCGAACGAGGGCAGACCCCACCCCTTCATTCTCCCGGTGTATTCATCCACTTCCGTAGCAAAGCGTAGCGATCTAGAAACAAGAACAGAAATTTTTTTGAGCAGGGTTCCATCTGACTCGACAAGCAAATCATCCGAGCAGCCGAGTATCAGGGTCCAGAGCGTAATTAGAAAGGAAGGAGGCAACCATTCGACCAGCGCACAGTACCGCCCCCTTTGAATCTGCGGTGTGCAACTATCTAAGATGGTGAGACACTTTGGTGATGTTTGTTGAAACAGAATATGGGGAAGGAAAGCCAAATCGCTAGAACGCCGTACAAATGCTAGCATGAAAATCGTGATGTGCAGGTGTAGAAGAGGAAAAAGGACCAGAAAAAGCATCAGCCGTGCTGGGTTGAAGCGTGTTGTCCGTTCATAGTACAACCTCGCGGGCCAGTGCAAGGGAAAAAAAAGCCGTGTTAATACAAGTTGTTGAAGGTGGAGACATGAAGTCGAGATCCTCCTGTCGAGCGTGATGCTCTCTAGACTTTACGGAAATCTTTTACAACTGGTCAGCAAGACGTCACCTCATGGAGGAAGTGCAGAGAGCAATGCATACCCGAAAGCACAGGATAGATCAGTTCGAACGCCTGGTAGATTTCCTCACGGACCTTGGCACCGGTGAGGACAATCTTGCCACTGACGAAGATGAGAAGCACGATCTTCGGCTTCATCATACGGTAGATAAGACCGGGGAACAACTCAGGCTCGTAGGAGCTGAAGTTGTGATGGCGGCTGGCCAGACCCTCCAGACGTATGGGGAACTTAATGTCACAGGAGCCCACGATGTTCTGGATCTTGAAATCCGTGAACTTGGCATTGAAGCCAAGCTTCTGGATAATACGCGCGTATTTCCGGGATGCCAGCTTGGAGTCATCCTCCGACTTGGCACCAGTCACCACCATCTTGCCTGAAGCGAAGATCAAAGCGGTCGTCTTGGGCTCTCGGATACGCATGATCACGGCCGCGAAACGCTATTGGAAGAGAGAACAGTTCAGCCACACTGCGCCCTGACATAGCAAGCTCAGGGAGGTGTGGAATATAATACCTTTGGGTTGTACTCCGCATTTCTCGCATGGAGCGCGATCGTCTTCAAGTCCAAACGGCAGTCCAGATTGACCGTCGCGACGATGTTTCTTCAAAGATAGATCCATTGTTCAGTGATCTGGTGTACCAGAATATATAAACAGCCAGAGTATACTCACTGCAACGTAGGCACAATGCCACTTCCCGGCGTGTTGGCACCAGGGGTCGCAGCTGGAGTCGCGGGCGCCACCCCGTTGCCATTAGCGGCATTTGCTCCCTGCTGCTGACCGTTCATCATCCCGTTCGCCCCCTGAGCCATGGCCAAGTTTCCGTCTTTATCGGAAGGCGGGGTCAGATCACCAGCACCACCGGGGAAGGACAGAGAGGCGGGGGACGTGAAAGCCCGGGCCTGTTGCGCAGTAGACGGATGCGTGGTAAGAGAATCCATCGCGGCGGGAGTGGTATGATACTCGGGCCGTAGACCAGCCAACGCTGAGATAGAAAAGCTTTTGAGATAGCAGTCTGTACCCGCGCCACTCGAGGTCAGTCAAAGTAGACAGACGATGAGAGATGAATGGATAGTGTGGTTTCCCCGAGCACCGATCGCAATAAGCGAAAGGTTTCACGGGTGATGTCTTTCCGAGAATAGAAGAAAGAGACGTGAGGTCGGAACCAGGTAGAATATATTATAACGTACCGATTGGTGGTAGGAGATGGACAAGTAAATGTCTCCCCTACAGCAACACTGCCCTGGGTGGTATCCAGCGAAGCACCGTTCAGGATCTTAACGGAATGGGATCAGAGACGGGTGCAGCTGAGGTCTTGGGGGAAGTCGGTGGCAGAAGGAAGAGGAAGGGAAGGACGGGAGGGAGGAGAGGGGAGAGTAGAGGGCAGCAACAAGGGACTAGAAAAGCACAGTGAAGTGTTTTCTAAGAGATTAACTCCAGAAGCCGACTTTCACAACTATGGGGGAAGCAGTGAACAGGTGCGGGATGATAGATGTAGGGAATGTGAACAGTGAAAAAAGCACGCTGAATTTTTTGGGAAAGGTGGATTGATGGGATGGGTTGGTCTGCTTTTTTTTTGTTTGGATTGGAGATGTCTATCTGCGTTTGGAGAGAGTGTGTTGAAAGATGCGCGCCTGAGGCTGCAAGCTTCCTGTTTCAGGAACTGAATCTGAAACTGCGGAGTAAGAAGAGTATATCAGAGGAAAAATAAAATTTCCCCTTTAGGTTCTTTCTTAGCTTCCTTGATTATCACTTCACGAGGTCACGAGATTCTCTTCTCAGACTGGCAGGCGGTAGCAGGAAAAAAAAGCTGAGATCAGCAGAATTCCTGTGCTCGACCTGGTGGCAGTGAAGAGACGGGAGAGGAAGGAAGGATGGCGGGCGGGAAGAGAGGTGTATGGCTTTCCGGGCGGTGCCAAGACCAGAATCAAAAATTCCAACATCGACGGGAAAGTGGGAGGTTGGGCCTTTATATAGGCTGACTCACAGCGCCCGGGGCTGCTGGCGTCAGGGGGGCTGGGCCTGGCGGCGGCGGCAAAAGCAGCGACGGGAGGTCGCTCCCACCCATGGATTTGGCTGCTCTGGCACTGCTCGTTGCATGTTAGCGCTTCACTAGCGGCTCTTGGGTGGCCAACCCCCCCAGCAAGCGCCATTCCGTCATCTCTGGTTTGTTGATCGGCGGGTCCACTCAGCACACATTGTCTGAGAGCCCCACCGCCGTGTGCCCGCTCTCGTTGGCTGTCGCCCCCTTACTCTTTTTTCCCGGCCAGCGCCATGGTTGCAGGCACTTGCAGCCACTCATTTCAATCCAGTCCGCGTCGCTCCTGCAACTGATAGACCGACCCACCCTCAAGCCCATCCATTCTTCTGCCTTCCAATCATGCCGCGTTACTGCTCTCGGCGTCCCCTTCAACAACGCGCCTTCCGTCCTCTCGGCCTTGCCGCTTTAGCGGTCGCCAACTGAACAAAAATTTCATCGATCCTTTCACTCCCTTCCATTTTATTTTTTTTATTTATTTATTTAATTTTTTGATGCCCTGTCTTCCTTCCGGGGGTGTGTGCCTGGGGAACTTTTTTTTTTGTTGACCCCATTCATCGACGATCAACAACGATTCCAAAATATTCTATGCACTAGATAGAACAACGACACGAATTTTTCTTTCACTAACGCCATGGAGGAATAATCCCATCTTTGAGTCCGAGGCCTTCTGGGGCCCCTAAATCTCAGAGATGATGAGTCGCCGGGGCAAACCCGCGTACCTGTCAGGGATGATAGGTTTCATCCCGGTCGCGCCGGTCGCGTCGGTCGCGTCATGGGGTTGCTCTTGGGGGGTTCCCGCCTCTCATTTGGCGTTGCTTGCCGCCTAGCCATACCCCAGATCTCAGGCCAGTTGCTATCCACCAATGTCCGATCGTAGCTTTGCGCTGTCGGTGTTCTTTGAACATAAATAGATGCAAACCTGGGTCCGTGAAATCTCAAGTATAACATGGATGTATCCATTTTCCAACAAGCTCAGCCCAACTCCCGCGTTGCGCATGCAACATGGGGTCCGGGCAGCGGCTACATCCGTGCCCGTACGTAATTTGGCCAGCTGTCCTCTATTCCAACACTCATTTTCAGTCTTTTCAGTTTCACATACCATGGTAGTATGTCAAATGTTAAATGCCAGACGGAGGACATCATGACTAGATAACTCCTCCGGATACCTCCGAAGGCATGTCATGCTGGTGGATGCTGATTCTTGGTTGAATCCAACTATCAGGCTGTGCAAGATCCGGAATCTGTACATGCAGCACATGGAGGACACAGTAGTACATCCTGGCACCTGAAAAAATCGGTGGCATCACATGGCTGTCAGCGTCGTAGAGGGCCGACCAGTGCATCCACAGCCTTGGTCTGGTGTCGTCATCCGATTGCTGGCGCCCCGTTTGCCTTCATGTGATCATCGGTCACGTTGCCCCTTGTGCTGCATACGATGTAGAGATGCAGCATCCGTAGGCCCCCATGTTATACTGTGTATCTGCGTCGTACTTTGTCTTATCTCACTTATGATATGTTATTATGATGATGATAATTGTTCCACTTCGGTATCATCGATAAGGTGCGACCCGTGTCTCAGCCTTAAAGAACTTTAGTGATACTCCTAGATCAAGAGGAGTAAATTCCGAGGGGACTTCTCTGCGGTCCGTTCGCTCGAAGAGAGGATCCCACCCCCCCAAACCTGCCTGTAGGAGCATCAACATATAGCCGCCGAGGGATGGGGAATAGGCTGCTCCGTACTGTCGCTGTTCCGACGGGAAGGCACGGGGTCCAACGGGCGGAACAGCGAGAAGAGGATGATTCCCATCGCCAGGCTTCCTATTGGCCGACGTAGCCTCGGGTACTGCCAGATGCCCCAGGCCGACCGCCAATTTTTCTCCCACGGCCATTAGTCACTCCTCATTTCTCGCCAGCTCCGAGGGCCGGTGACGGAGACGAGACCGACACGCCTTCTTAAAACTGGTTCCCACTTCCTTCCTCCGGACTTTGATCCGCTGGCTTTCATCCTTCTTCGCTGTCCTTGCGCGCTGTCCTCCACCGCCGGTTGCTCCTATCCTACCATGCAGTTGACCCAATTATAGGTGTCCAACCATCAACGCTATTGTGACCTCTCCCCTCCCTTGTTCCCTCCGCCATGGCTTCGAAGGGAGCCGTTTTGCCTCTTCTGAGGCGCGAAATGCGACCCTCTTTCTCGCGTCTGACGAGAGCTTCCGCCTCTTTTACCTCGCTCAGCAACCCGGCACGGATCTCCAATAGCTCCCTGGCAGCATCGGGCAGGAGGACTGTCCGCCGCACATCACTCTTCCCCCCAATCCAGACCCGGGCGTTTTCGCAGTCACTATCAAGAAAATTGACGGACGAGCATGGAAATTTTGATCCTCGACAGTTGGACCGAGAGTCGGATGAGGTCGATGTCTGTATTGTCGGTGGTGGTAAGCAGAATTGATTTGCCCGATTCGCTCTCCCGCAGCAGTAGAAGACGTGGTGGAGGCCCCAGTGACTGACCGACCTTCTTCACCGCAAACTAGGCCCTGCTGGTCTGGCGGCTGCCATCCGACTGAAGCAGCTGGCCAACGAAGCTGGCAATGAGGAGTTCCGTGTCGTTGTGCTAGAAAAGGCCGCCGAACTGGGTGCACATGTCCTTTCTGGTAACGTTCTAGAACCGAGCGCGATGAACGAGCTGTTTCCGGATTGGCTGTCGGAGGACAACCCCTCACGGTTCGAGAATGTGACCCCTGCGAAGGAGGATAAGATGCGCTTTTTGACTCAGAACTCGTCGATTCCGATCCCCGCCCCGCCACAAATGAACAACCACGGCAACTACATCATTAGCTTGAATGAGCTGACGAAATGGATGGGCGAGAGAGCCGAGGAATTGGGCGTCGAAGTCTACCCGGGTTTCGCAGCCAGTGAACTAGTTTACAAGAAGTCCGATGGCTCGGTTCTTGGTGTGGCCACTAATGATCTCGGCATTGGTCGGGACGGCAGGGCCAAGGATAGCTTTGAGCGGGGAATGGAGTTTCACGCTCGTGTCACCCTCCTTGCAGAGGGCTGTCACGGCAGCTTGACCAAGCAGGTGATCAAGAAGTACGACCTGAGGCGCGATAGCCAGCCGCAGACCTACGGGATTGGAGTCAAGGAAATCTGGGAAATTCAACCCGAGAAGTTCAAGCCGGGCGAGATTACACACTCCATGGGATACCCCCTTTCCAAGGACACTTACGGCGGCGCTTGGATGTACCATTTTGGCGACAACATGGTTAGCATTGGGTTGGTGGTCGGTCTGGACTACCCGAACCCATGGCTATCGCCCTATGGCGAGTTCCAGAAGCTCAAGCATCACCCGCTTTACAAGGAAGTTTTGGAGGGCGGAAAGTGCATCTCGTATGGCGCGAGGGCGCTGAACGAGGGCGGCTTCCAGTCAATCCCGAAATGCGCTTTTCCGGGAGGCGCCCTGATTGGCGACAGTGCCGGGTTCTTGAACGTTCCGAAGATCAAGGGCACCCATTCCGCGATGAAATCCGCCATGCTTGCCGCCGAATCCGCCTATTCGGCCCTTCAGGGTAGCTCGGAAGGCTCGGTTTTCCTGTTCGACTATGAAGAAGCCCTGCGCAAGTCGTCGATCTGGAAAGAGCTGTACGAGGTGCGCAACATGCGGCCTTCTTTTAGCACTCCCCTTGGACTCTACGGTGGTATCCTGTACTCTGGACTCGAAGCCTATGTTCTCAAGGGTAGGGTGCCATGGACTCTCAAGCACCACGGCACGGACGCTGCTGCCACTAAGCTGGCGTCTGAATGCAACAAGATTGAGTATCCCAAGCCGGACGGGGTGATCAGCTTCGACATTCTCACCAGCGTCAGCCGGACGGGTACCAACCACGAGGAAGACCAGCCGGTGCACTTGCAGGTGGCCGACTGGGACAAGCACACGGATGTCGCCTGGCCCAAGTACCAGGGTGTTGAGAACCGCTTCTGCCCAGCAGGTGTTTACGAGTACGTGGAGGATCCCAGCAAGCAGCATGGTGTTCGGTTCCAGATCAACGCTCAGAAGTAAGTGCTTCAGCTTTTCATTTGGAGGCATTCGCTTTATACTGACTGGCTGTAGCTGCATTCACTGCAAGACCTGCGATATCAAGGTACCCACCCAGGATATCAACTGGCAGACTCCCCAAGGTGGAGAGGGCCCGAAATACTTTATGACCTAGTTGGCCCGACTGGGTTGTATCTGTCTTTTACACTTCTCACCAAGGAATAGACGGGAACTGGGTTGGATCTGGATGTATCCCCTGTGACGTTACATACTAATGTTTGATCATGCTTTGCGGCTGGCATGCCTGCGACCCGGAAATATCAAAAGCAACCGGATGGAACCGGAATGGGACCATGTACTATGTATATATATTTTTGTGAATTTTGGCGATATCCCATTGGAACAACCCGTGCGTGCTTACATGGGAAAGAAATGTTCAACACATATTCCGTATTCCATACTATCACTCGCCCCTCCCTACGCCCTGTGGCAAAACCAATCGCCTCACTCTGGTGTGACACAATAGTTATGACTCAAGACATGGAAGCTGAACATGACCCACCTTCAGCTCTGCGATGTTCTTCACAGCCCTGCCAAGCCCTCCGCTTGGGAGTAACTAGTCCCAGCACAGCCTAGCGCAGATCCCCACACCCGCGGGGTGAACCTGTCCACTGACTAGTTAGATCGAGGTATGGTACGATATATCTGTCCGTTTATGGATTTCTGCTTTGGGGATGCGCTGAGAGTGTGTGAATTGGAATAGTCTTCTGGTTGGGTTGGGAAAAAGGCATGGCATGGTATGGTATGGTATGGTATGGGCTATAAAAATGAAGACACAGGGCCTTGTATTTGTGTTTCGAGTCGGACGCTTACTAGGCTTGCTTAGAGTGAGGGAGAGGGGTTCTGTTTAGGCTACTGGAGTAATAGAGTATGAGTATGAGTATGAGTCATAGGTCAATGCACTCACTTGTCTAGCTAGTACTGTAGGCTTGCTAAGTGAGTTTTCAGGCCAAGGTATGAAGATTGATTGAGTACTTGGAGGGATTGGAATGAAGGAGGGAAGAATTGGAGGACTTGTTTAAGGTTGTATTGTGAAGGGTCGGGTAACGGACAATCTCAGCTGGGAAGTTGGGTGTGACTTGTAGAGGGTCTATGAAAGGTATGGTCTTGGGCACTTAGTCTCTGTATGTACTGGGGGTGTGAGGTTATTAATAATGGGGATCCGAAGATGTACAGATACATGCAGGGTATGTTCCTTGTGTGTTGTATGTGAAGATTCTGTCCTATTGGTGTAGGAATGATGGCATGTTCGTTTTGTGACCATTTCTTCTTGTCCTGGCCATTCACGGAGAAAGGAGGGGGGTAGGAAAAAGGGGGGAAAAACGCCCAATCTGTTGGGATAGCTAGATGTTAGCCTGTAGGGCAGCCTCGAAGTAGCGTGTTCGTCAGCCCACCTGGCAAGATTCTCGAATTGCGGTACTTTGGCTGGGGGTTGAATTCCGGGTAGCTGCTGATTTTGTTTACCTTGCTCATGGCGACGATACCCCCATCTCCGGTACAATGGATGGTGGTAGAGCATGGCAATACGGTGCTTCCGGATTGTAAGCTCTGAGTTTGAGAATTACCGGGTCAACTCTTTGGGAGGTCATAACATAGTATTGGGTAGGGGTAGGGTATGTCCTGACTAGGTGCTGTTTTCAATTCAAGTCGGCTAGAAGGCTTTGGTACCGGAAAGAAAAGAAAGGCTTACAAGACAGTGAATCTGGTGGAACACGAGATCGTCCCTATTTTGGTCATTGTATCTGGCTGGGTGTTCCACTCTAGACTCAAGATTCACTATGGTGGAACTCACTTTTAGGCAGACAGAATCTGAACCTTAACTGAAAGACGGGTAACGTTAGTTATGTTGACGACGACTGAAGGCTCCAGTGTGCTTGCCTTACCTGGTTGGACTGTCCTTGTAGAATATCTCATAGGTGGTCGAGGGTCCTTAAGAAAGGAGGAAGTAGGAGTTGCATATCCTACTAAGCCTGTTTACCGGTATAGGTCGTTGGCATACAAGGTGCCTCTGGCCTAGTAGTAGGTAAGTCGGGTGACTGCCTAGAATCTTCCACTCCCGGCTTTACAGAAACTGCAGTAAATGGTGGAATAACACATATCCTTCAATAACCCATTATCCTCGACCGACAACCCTTCACCTTGCCTAGTTTAACCTACCAACAGGACTATAGGCCTGTAAGCATTACCCGCGCATCAGGCATGCATCTCTGTCACAATACAGACAACTGTCGTCTATACCGATCTGTCAGTCCCATCTCCATGTACTTATCCAAGGCCTCTTTTCTCTTTCACGGACTCGCCGCCAGCACTGCGTCTGGGCTTGTGTCTGTGATTGGAAATCCATGCCTGTGCGGAAAGCAAGCGACGATATACTGATTCGAAATGCACCCCGAGCTCGCAGCAGCAGCAAGGTCAAGTCCGAATGACATGAGTGAAAGGACACCTAGACCAGTAGCTCTGGGATGACGGAAGCCTAGTGTTTGTGACGGATGCTCCATCCAATGGCTGGGGGGAATGATATCAAATGCCACGTGCTCTTCGATAAGCCTCTCCAAGACAGACGGGCCAGAATAATGACTGCTATCTCCGGAGTCCGTCCCATCCGATGGTAGTGCTGTTGCATTGAAATCGACGCCCTTGATGCTTCGTGTCCTTATCGTCCCTGATGCGTGGTTGCCTAAGCCATGTCCCCTCTCCTCGGTTCCCATTGGCTAATCGCCTTGAAGATGGCTTCAATTCTCACTCCCTGGTTCGAAAACTAGCCCCAGCCGCCATACGTAGTCCGGATGACGACCAAGCCAGGCTACAACCATCGATGGTGCTGTCGCACGGACGGAAGACTGGGCTTATAAATGCCCTCATTCCGCGCCTCTTTCAGGACATATCATCTTTTGTATTCCCATTTACTCACACTATCTGACCCAGCTCATAGTTAACCTTTCTCCCTCATGGCGCCACTTGACAAGCGAGGATTCCGGGTCAGTCCTGTCCCCGCAACGGAGGAGGGCGCTCGCACTATTTGGGATATCGAGATGGCTGCACAGAACGATAGTAACACCAAGAACAACAGCGCCATCGGGACCTTGCTCTGGCCACCCCACCTCCAGCCCAAAATCGAGACCCCAACTCGAGCATCGGATGGACAGGATGACGAGATCCGCCGCATGATCCCGATGCTCGGCGAATCCAAGAATACGTACCTGCTGGTCACCGACGAGACCACCAATCAGCCAGTGGCGTATACCTGGTGGGCGCACAACAAGGGCCAGACCAAGGCTCAGTGGGAAGAGGGCTATGCCAACCGATATCGCCCCCCTACGATGAACGGTGCCCTAATGGATGCCACCGGGGGAGCCCGGTATCTGAAGCGGGCAGAGCTGCTTGGGGAGAAAGACTTCTTCCGTAAGTGACCATCACCCCGGCAGCTTCTGCCCTTGAAGGTGAAGAATTTGGCTGACGATGAACCGGTAGACTTGAAAGAACTATATGTTCTTCCCAAATACCAACGCCAGGGTCTTGGAGGACTGTTGGTGGGATGGGGGGTTCGGAAAGCAGATGAACTTGGCTTGCCGGCCTACACGGAAGCCTCCCCGGAAGGCTTGGGATTGTATCTCAAGCATGGATTCCAGGAGGTTGATCGAGTGACGGTGGATTTGGAGGAATGGGGTGGCCCAAAGGGAGATTTTAGTTCCTATGGGCTTTTGTACCGAGAACCCCAACCGGTTTACTGACGGTGCGGGTGTACTAGGTGTTCTTGTCTGTCTTTTTGGCTTGAAATATTGCCAGAGGGGATCTACAAAACACGTCATATCAGCCGCCTGCGACTTACAATTGTGTCGTTCAAAGTACTAATGAGTTGAGGGATATCATCATACTTGACTGTCTCTTTGTTTAGCTCTCGTGAGCCAATAAGTAGAGAGGTTGGCAGTGTCCGGGCATCCTCTTTCCCGTTCTTCCACCAGGACATATGTTCATCTTCTTCAAGTTCCTAAGTCACGTCCACATCGAGAATCTTTCCGTTTATCACGGAGGTCTTGATAGCGGAACTCGTTGCATCCTAGCAGTATGATCTAGTCTACTGGTACAGCTAATCGCGAGGAAGCTTCTCCGAGCTTGTCTGGACTGGTTACAATTGGACTTTTATACCCTGGGCAATGAGTCCTGACCAGCACGCCGGTTCCGGTTACCGATACCGACGTTCTCACTCACCAACACCACCTGCCCTGGAACAGAAATTACCGGCCCCTACATCGACCCGCATCGACCGCGAGAACTCTGAGGTCTTGGCTGTCTCGCCTCGCAGGACGTGCATGCCCGTCCTGCAACAACGAAGAAGCCTGACGATCGGCGCCTGTAGATTGAGTGGATCACCATGCCGCTTCGATATCGGACGGAGAACCCGAGTGCAAGGCTGGAGATATCCGAGGCTCTGATTCGGCAGAAGCGGTCATACAAGCCACTTGGCAATGCTTAACGACTTGCAGGCTTGGCCGACTGCGCCGCAGGACCACATTGAACTCTCATCAAGTATGCCAAGCTAGCTGTTGAGTTTGGCGTTCTCCCACGTAGGATTGAAGCAATGGAAGAATTTGCAGTGGAGCTTGGAAGGCGTTGAGTGCTCAGGGCTGTCCAATGGATCACAGTCATAAGTGAGAGTAGACACCATATATGATCTTCTATGTACCGAGTAACCCCCTAGATATAGAAGGACCGGCTGCAGGCTGAAGAAGGCTATATTCCATGCCGGGTGGATGCCGGCGGGGATATCCACTGGGTCTGGATCAAGCAGCGGGACCCCTGAGGCTGCAATTGCAAGCTAGCAGGTTGCCTTTGAGCATTGCTCTATATATGCACCGTATACTCCGTACTGTGTATTGAGTATAAGGATGAGTGGTAGATAGCTGACTGGCAGGCAGGGCGGGGCCACGTGGATCCCGCCGAGGAGGAAAAGTGAGGCGATTTGCAGCCGGGACGGAGCCCACGCCCGCCCATCATTGGATGCCCTCCCTTAAGTCTGCAAAGCTGGGCGGTCAGCCTCAATCCGCGCCTCTGCTGGCTGCTCTCCTCTTTTCCTTCCCGCTGACCTGACGATCTCCTCTCACTCCGTTCCCCCCATCGCCTGTGCGCCCTCTTTCTCTCTCTTTCTCTCTTCCTCTCTTCCTCGCTTCCCTTAAACCCATCCTTGTTCCCCTCTCCTCTTCCTCCTTCAAAGAACGCTCTTCGAACCCGATCCGGGTGCGCGTCAGAGTCGGGAACTGCCTGCTAGCCCGATCTCCTTGCTTCTCTCACCCGCCAGGCCCACCGTTACCTTCTGGAACCGTTCTATGGTCTCGCACCTTTCCCCGGACACCAGGAACTGTCGCTACCACCACCATCACTTGATTCCATTCCCAGGACTCCGACCCATTTGACTATTCAGGCCCTGTTTCCATCGGTCGCCGTGCCGTCATTGATCTGGATATCCCCCCCGAGGCCAGACGTGTTGACTGATTTGACTGTTACCCGCCGAGGCTTAATCGTCAACCATTGTGCGCGCTTCTAGTACTACTACTACCACCAGCCACCATGACTGAAGTCTCGTCCACCCGACTCTATCTCGGGAATCTCCCCCGCAATGGTATGAAGCCATCTACCAAGTCTCCTTGATAGGTCTCCTTGTTCTCTCTTCAACCCGATTCGGATGTTGCCTTTCCTGTCCACCTCCATCTGCGCCACAGAAACGGGATACTCCGCTGGATCGCCATGCGTCTGGATTGGCCCCCCCCCCCCTGAGTAAACAGAGATACCTTTTTCTACACCTGTGGCTTGCGCTCCTGTCCCTATCCCGGGGAATGACAGCGGACTTTTCTTTGTTTTCTTTCCTTTTCTGTGCACGGTAATTTCAGTTCTGGATACCGGGTTGGCAGCTTCCGGAATCTAGATCAAGTTGTCTCAGTTGTTTGTCCATTATAGTCCGTTCGCAATAGGCTGACATCTAGCTACGGCGCCTAACCGGGCGCCGTGGTGTGTTTTTTACAGTGACCAAACAGGATATCGAGGAGCATTTCAGCACCCATGGTTCCGGAAAGATCACAGAGATCAAACTTATGAATGGCTTCGGCTTTATCGAATACGAGGATGCAATGGATGCCAGAGATGTCGTACCCGGTAAGGCTTTATCCTCTCCATCGCCCTATCGCGTCGCGCACGCAGATGTACTGATGGTCATTAGCCTTCCGTATGTATTAACGTCATCCCCGGCTCGAGGGGCTTCAATTGTTGACCCACTTCCCATGCAGACGGTAGTGATTTCAAAGGCGAGCGGCTCACCGTGCAGTTTGCCCGTGGACCGCGCCGCAAGGAGAATTTTCCTGGCCCAATGGACCGTCCTAACATGCCACGCCCGCGTCGCACAATCTTTCGCATGTTGGTTTCTGGACTCCCGGAAACAAGTTGGCAGGTTAGCAGCCCAAGTCCCCTTTCCTCAGGATCCACCGGACGTCTTGCACCTCGGCCGATATCTGTTCCTTGATTTGTCCTTTTCTTGTCCTCTATCAATGCGTGTCTCCACATTCCGCGGTCCAAGGGAATTATGGCGACCATGATCGGCTCCTCTTGATGTACGGGTCGTCACCAACCACCTCCGGACCCCCAAACTGAAAGGAAGGCTGAAAGGCGGCCTCCCATTATCAAACTCAGCTCTGGGAGTTGGGAACCGAAGCTGGACGACCCTGTCCAGGATGGAAAGCCCTGCGGCCATGAGGATACTTTCCGCTGGCGACCTCTTTTCTTTTTGCTCTTTTGGTTCATCCACTGGCCCACCTCCGTGTTGTACTTTTCTACTTACTGGCACCTGGCACCTGGCACCATCGGATACCAATCTTTCACCTGGAAATGGACTCACACCATGGGATTATCTAGGATCTCAAAGATTTTGCGCGCCAATCCGGCTTGGATGTGGTTTATTCCGAAACCGGTCGTGAACTCGGCAGAGGGTAGGTTAATTTTAAACCTCCTACCAGGTCTAACAGGCCCAGTTAACCCATTGACCAAGGTTCGTTGAGTTTGAGACCGCAAACGATTTGAAGACTGCCATCGAGAAGCTGGATGGACGCGAATTCAAAGGCTCTCGCGTGACTTGCATCGCCGATGTAAGCACCTGTGGCACCTGAGACCAGAGCGGGTCGAGATTCTCATATTTTTATTCAGATCCAAACCCACCCGGATGACCGTGCGATGCGCGATCCCTACCGGTCTCGGTCCCCGCGTCGGAGCTACCCCCCTATGGAAGAGTACGACCGTCGATTCCCTGCCCCGCGTGGTTACAGTCCCCGGGCTCACTATCGGGAACGGTCCCCTGTGCCAATCCGAAGGGAATACTATGACCGGGATGGATATGGACGCCGTACTCCTCCTCGTCCTCGGATGGAAGACTACCCTCCGCCACGCCGTCCCTATGATGACCCCTATGATGTCCGACCTCCCCCCCCTCCTCGCCATTATGAAGACCCGTACGCCCCTCCCAGGCCCTATGGACGTCCTCGGAGCCCGCCCCGGGGCGAGTACATGCCTTACGACCGCCGCGGTTACTGGTAGTCGCCTGTAATTAGTTAATTGGTTGTGTTCCACTCAGCGCATGGCGGATACCCATTGTGCTTGCGTTCCCTTTGTACTCTTTGTGAATTTGTTCCCTCTCATGGCCGTCCGGGGATGATTCGATTTACCCGACCCGAAGTCAGCTCCTGGACCGGAACGGCCGAAAATACTGTGCGTGTGTCGGGTTGAAACGGGAAATGGAAAACGAAATGACACTGGTACTTGCTTTTCTCACTTGATGTGATCATGATTGCTCGTCCTGCAGGTCCCGGGCTCCAACTGGAAGGGTTCCCGCGGGCCCAAAGCAGGCGTATGTGGACAACAGTTCCGGATTGGCCTCCCATTTGCCGCAAGGGGTCTGCTCATTTTCTACACAAATCCACCGACAAGTCACCCTGCGGATGTGGATGGATCTTGGCCTGTTCAATGTCACCCATGAAGTCGATCTTTTTTTCTCCGGAATATTGTGTATATTGGATCCACTAAAATCTATCTCCACGTTCCTTTATCGTGGACAGACCATAGCTACCTTGTAAACGATAGGATACCCACTGCATTAGTGAATCTATTGCGCGCCGTCATGTTGTCTGACCGTCTGCTGTGCCCAGGCATGGGACCGGCCGAGGGATCTGGGATGCTTTGTGTCACCGGCCAGGCTCCCCGCGCTAAGCCGAACCCCGCCATCGTCTCGTCATCCGTCCTCGAGCGAAATTTCCGCCCACAGCTGGTTGTTGCGCAGGTTCACGACCCAGTGGGATTGGATTCAGAGCCCACAGCCCCATTGACCAATGCGTCTGCGGCACTACTAGACATCTTGCAGCACCCGGTCAGTGCGACGAAAGTTGCCTCTTATCTCCTAGCATTCATTACTGGTTGACGTCACAGCCCATCCACCTTTTGCTAGCTGTAGCTTACTCCTCAGCAGCTTAGTTCCAGCTTTCTTCCAGCTCCTCCCAGCACTGTCTCCCACCCCAGTCATCATGGCCGATCAGCGGGTGAATGTCCACATTCCATCCCACCCTCCGGTGCTCGATAGCGTGCGTCTGCGCAACATCCAGCTGCCCCTGCCGGCTGCCCCGGACCCGTGGCACCGTCCCGGCAAATCGCAGCCCTGCACTGCATCGCTGAAGCTCTCCTACTCATCCGCCGTTGCAGCAGCCATTGCGGACGATGTCTCCCTCTCCTTGGACTATGGCAAGCTTTACCGTCGCCTCGAGGAGGATATTCGCAACATGGGAAAGCATGCCGAGAACCCGGGACACCGAATGATTAGTGTTGACGGTAGCCGCCGCGATGAGATGATGCGAAGCGACCTGGGAGAGGACGTGCGACTGACGGCGGGCATTGTTGCCAATTGCGGCCTGGGGCTTCTGGACGAGACCGCCGCGGGAGTCCGACGGATGTCGCATGTGCACAACACCCACCAGCGAAGAAGTAGTGCGTCAGCGAGCTCCCAGGCGCAGGCCCAGGCGGCTATCTTTAGCTCCTCGTCTTCCTCCCCCATTGACGGGGTCTTTGGTCAATGCGAGGTGTCCTTGCATCTTCCCAAGGCGCTGTTACGCGCCGAGGACGGGCTCAAGTATCGGAGTGTGACGGTCTGGGGATATAGACAGGGCAACGACGCGATTTCGGAAAACGTGGGGGAGTCGGAACGGTGCCCGGTGGTGCTGGAGGAGGAGTTTCGCATTGATGGGATCCGGTGCTACTGTATCTTGGGGGTCAACTCGCATGAGCGGGTGGAAAAGCAGGCCGTCATCGTCTCCCTCGAGTTCAAGGGACCCGGACAGCTGCCGTGGGGGTCTACAGTGGTCAACACCTACCAAGCGATGACACGGGCTGTCGCCGAGGTGAGTCCTTCCTGGTAGTTACGTCCCTAATTATGACCGCACAGCTAATCTCACTTCTTTGCTAGCGAGTCGAGGCAACCTCGTTCCAGACTGTCGAGGCTCTGGCGACGTTTATCGCGCGCATCGTTACGGTGGAATTTGGCAACGAACGGGTGACGGTGAGAGTCGAGAAGCCCAGCGCGCTGGCCTTTGTGGAGGGATCGGGGGTGGAAATCACCCGGTCGCAGGCGTTCTTCGAGGGCCGAGAGGCATGACGCCTCCGGGTTCCATCCGAGTAGTGTGTTTAACCCGGTGGAGTATAGCTTGCCGGGGGCTGATTAGTGCACCGTCGGTATCTAGTAGTTCTACATATTCCATAGTATATGCCATGCCATATCGCATACTGCCACGGCCCCGGGACTCTGGTCCCCTCGTTTCCCTTCCTCGTGAGGGATATTCTGCCCGCCCAGTGCCCAGCAGCCTCCGACATCATCAGGTGCATCCATCCAATGACCGGAACACGTGAAGTCATCTCACTTGATCCGGACTAGCGTCGCTTAGCACCGGCGCCCGCTGATTGGCCTGCCGGGCGGGAAAAAACAGCGCGGAGGCCGGGCAGCAGCCATCCATCCATCCCACCCAGCATTTCAGGTTCAGCTCGGCTTCCTTTCTTTTCCTTCCCCTCTTTAAAGGGATCAACACCCGATTTCACCCTCGCTGTGCCTTCTGTGCCATTTTTTACACTCTCCTCCCATCCATCGTCTGGTTCATTGCCCCGTTGCCGTTCCTCTATGTGCCTTTCTGCGCTGCCCACGCTTTCGTCGTCCGTTCTTATCCGCTCCGCTGGAAGCCAGATTCCCGGCCCTCGTTCGCTGACCCTCCACCCGGATTTTGCGTCGCCGGTGTCTCTGTCTCTGTTCCCCTCGACTGGCTCCCAGGCCGTGTCGTCCGCTCGTTCCCCCACCTCTGACGACAAGGTGATCTGGCTTAGGGTCGATGGTCCGTCCTGAACAAGGGCGGACGGTAAATTGGTGCTATACCCGAGGGATTTTTCAGGTCTCCAGGTAGCTTCCCTGCTGGGCAGGTGGCCATCTCGGGTTGTGTGCTAGATACGCAGTGTACGTTGGACCAATAATTCCTTGGCCCCTTGCTTGAGATTTAGTGCCTGCGGTGGATACCCCGCGCTGTGCATGTGTGTGTGCGTGAGGAAACGAGAGCTAAATTTCCCGGGTGTTGCTAGAATTACAGCAAGGTCTCACCACGACTAGTGCCTCTAGTTGTCGATGCCTGGGTGCATTTGATCGCCCTTGGCTTACGCATCGTGCTGTTGCCGTTCTCGTCCCACGGCTGCTGGATAGTGCTTGGTCAAATACGGGGAAAGAAATCTGACAGCCTACTCAATCATGGATTCCTTCACCACTACCGGTCAGGATGACATCTCGGTCAGCGATGTGTTCAGCCCTCAGGCCGACATGTCGCATGCCCACAAGGACATCACTATGGGCGACACCCCCGAAGCCGGCTTTCGCATGAGCGCCCGCAGTCCCCAGCGTCAACAGGGGCCGATGATTAAGGGGACTGGGGTCCACGGAGGCAATCCCTTCCCGGCGCCGGAGCTGAACGGTCGCCCGCTCGTCGCCAAGGCCGATCGACGGAAGAAAAAGAAAAAGCAGGCGGTTCATGAGGTAGCCCCGGCCCTTTCGACTGTTCGTGGGTTCACCCCTCGCGGCTCCGGCGACGACGACTCGGATTTATCGGCGGCCAGTTCTCGTGCGCCGAGCTCGCACCCGCGCGTTCCGGGGGCTAACGGGGGCAGTCCGTTGGTTCAGCCAGCGGCCGGCTGCGGGGTGAGCGCCCTTAAACTTCAGCTCGAATCGATGAATCTGTCCGGCAATGGGTCCCGAACCGGCCCTGCGGAGCTCTGCGCGGAGACCCCTAGCAACGCCAGTGTTTGCTCCGACAGTGACCAGACCGAGGTCCTGACCAGCTACGAGGTGCCCTTGGAGCATGACTATGTCAGTGCAGATGCCGCTGCAGAGGAAATCTCGCAGAACACGTCGAGCGTGCGGGACATGCGCACCCAGCTGTGCCGCAAGATGACCGCCGAGGACTTTGAGCCCCTGCTCTGTCTGGGTAAAGGGTCCTTTGGCACGGTGTTGCTGGTCCGCCATGTGCTCACGGGCAAGCTGTACGCGCAGAAGCAGTTTCGCAAGGCGTCGCTTACCGTCCACAAGAAACTCGTGGAGCAAACCAAGACGGAGCGCATGATCCTGGAGAGTGTCAACCGCCACCCGTTCGTGGTCAAGCTGTTCTATGCATTCCAGGACCATGAGAAGCTGTACCTTATCCTGGAATACGCGCAAGGTGGTGAGCTGTTTACGCATCTGGCTCTGGAACGCATGTTCGACGAGGATGCGGCCGCATTCTACATGGCAGAGATGGTGCTTGCGCTCGAACATCTCCACCAAAATGTGGGAGTCATCTATCGGGATCTCAAGCCAGAGAACTGCCTGCTGGACCACGAAGGTCACCTGCTGCTGACCGACTTCGGACTCAGTAAAATTGCTCTCAACGACGACGATCGCTGCAACTCCTCGCTGGGCACGATCGAGTACATGGCTCCGGAGGTGGTCCAAGGAAAGCCGTACGGCAAAGCATGCGACTGGTGGTCGCTGGGTGCCCTGGGCTACGACCTGCTCACCGGATCCCCTCCGTTCAAGGCGAATAACAACGCCAAGCTGCAGGAAAAGATAGTGAAGCAGAAACTGACCCTGCCCTATTTCCTGGGACCCGATGCCAAGGACCTGTTGATCCGGCTGCTCCGCAAGGAACCTTCAAAGCGGCTGGGGTATCACATGGCTAAGGACCTGCAGACAATCAAGAATCACCGGTTCTTCCGCAAGATCGACTGGAAGGCGCTGGAGCGACGCGAGGTGGCGCCTCCAATCAACCCGGTGGTGACGGATCCCGCCTTGGCGGAGAATTTTTCGGTGGACTTCACGCAGCTGCCGCTGAGTCCGATCGTGCATGCGTTCGACGAGCACTACGCGTCCAGCCAGGGAGGTCTGCGGACCGGCCATGCTGATGGAGTGGGGGAAAGTGACTTGTTTGGAGGGTTCAGTTTTGTGGCGTCGAGCAGCTTGCTGGACAACGGAATGATTGGGGTGTAAATCGCATTGAGCGCAGGAGGTTGAACATGATGTGCTCATGCTTTGTGTATACTCTTCGCCGCTGCTTGTCTGGTGCTGTAGATGGAATTGTGAGCAGCCAGCCCGATCTTGCATCTATGCTTTTCTTCTTGTACATTGAGGCATACTGCCTGCTCCGGCGTGCCCCGGGCCGGTCCCGGCCTCAGGCAGATAGACATACCGCACAAACCAGAGATCCACCGTAGCGACCATGAACTGGCCGTCGCTCTCATCTTCCACTTCCAATTCCTCTTCCACTTCAGCGTTCACTTCTATCCAATATGTCCTGCACATAAACGGCCTTCGTGTAACGGTTCAACTCAAACACCAACGGTTACCTGGATAAGCTTTAGACGCCTGCAAGATGGCATAGCATCGGTAGGTATGGACCAGGGGTGAGGGGTGGCAACGGCTCACAGTGGCACCAGAGTAGCACAGCGATCGATCTATACGGATAAGTCAATCTCAAACCCAACCTCGGATTCGGATCTCGACTTGGCTCCACCGCTGATTCAGCGTCGACAGGCTCCGGATTGGGCCAGCCATCGCCGATCAATCGCGCCGGTTTCACTCCCCCGTCACAATCCTGTGCCGGCTCTGCAATACTACTATGTCGGGCATAAATCTACCCTGATGACAAGAATGATCGGTATGACATCAGGATCAGGGCCCGATGGACCCTATTCTGCAGCCTTCGTCTCCTGAGTCCTGATAGCCCCCGGCAACAGCCCACCCGATGCGTCCGTACCGGGCGCACCGGGGCATCCATGGAAAGCTCCCCCCCCCCCCGGACCCTGGTTGGATCAACCGATCTATTTAACTCTAATGATGAGATGATCATTCCTGGGCGGCGCACCCACGTTTGCCGCGGACCTTCAAATGCCAACCGGTCCCTCTGATCGACTGCGTGCCTGTCATCTTCCTCGTGCATCCATCTGGCCCCAGTCATTCCTTATCACACCCCTTGCTCAGTTGCTTTTTTTCCTTTTCCCCTCATTCTTTTAACAATCCTTTCCTTCTACCATCCCCTATGCCCACGTGGATTATCTAAAGCCAAGTGAGCCGCTCGAGGCCATCATGGCCGAACAAAACGCGCAGGAATCCCCGGCCTGGTCCGATTCGGATGTGGCGCCCCCCGTTGTTGAGAAGAAACGCCGCTTGCCCCCGTTTCTGGACCATTTCAATGGCCGCGATCTCAAGATTTTCTTTCGATGCTGGGTCGCCGCCTGGGTGGCTTGTCTGTTGATCTTTATCCATCCCTCGCTGGAAAGCATCGGCACAGCAACATTTTTTGCCGCGTACGCATGGCCCCGATTCCCACTGTATGTTGATATGCTGAATGTGGAACAGTCTCGTTTTGTTGATGTTACCCCCGTCTGGGGTCGTCTTTATTTACCTTCTGGGTGCGCTGTCTCTGTTTATCGGTATCTGTCTAGCTTGGGCATGGGGCGTCATCACCATGAAGGCTGCCCAAGCGGCCAGACCGGCGGCCGAGACGCAGGCCAAAGTGGCTGCGCTGCAGCAGCTCGCCGTGTCGCAGGCGCATAACTCGACGTACTCCCCGACCGAAATCGCGCAGCGATTGGTTTACGATGGGTACATGCTAGATGCACGGGTCACCGCCGTCACGTTCTGTCTCATCTGCACGTTTATCTACTTCATGGTGGGTAACCCTCCTCGCCCGATAGCGCATCATACTGAATTCTCAGGCGCGACTCCGAGCCAGTAATCCCAAGGCCGCTTTGACATCCATCTTTGCAATCATCATTTCCGACCTGTTCCTGAATTATACCCCCCTTCTGCCCTCGTTTGCGGGCACCCTGCCCCTCACGCTCGTCAAACCCGCCGCCATTGGAGTCGGACTTGGCCTGGCATGCTCGATCCTCTTCTTCCCTCAGTCGACGTCGCACGTGGTCTTGGATAACATGGAAGATATCGTCCGACTTCTTCAACCGCCTCTAGCGATCACGGCCAACACACTCGGCAAGGAGGAGCAACCGGACCCCGACCAACTGCGCGTGACACAAGCACAGATTATCCAAAAATACCGAGGCATGGTGCCTGCGTTGGCGTTCTTGCCCCTCGACTTTTCCGTTGGGTGCTGGGGGGCGGAGGATGTCGCGTCGTTTCAGGGCCCGTTGCGAGACGCCCTGTTTGCGGTCTTGTCGCTTCTAGATTTTAACATTGCTCGCATCGCTGGCCAGGCTCGTACGGAGGACCTTCTGCGGAGGTATGTCGACGAGAGAGTTGCGGATGGGCAGGAGAAGCCGGCACGCGAGGTGGGTGAGCACCAGCTCACCCAGCTTGCCGAGCTGCTGAATGGATTCCGCAGCCCGGACAGCCAACCGCTACGCAAAGAGGTCGTCCAGGATTTGGCCCGGACCAGCGCAACGGCCATCGATGCTTGTACGGAAGGGCTGAGCGTTGTTCAAGAGTGTATCCACCTCGTGAACTGTCGACGTTGGTTCCAGCAACCGAAATCGGCTGAACGGGAGCAGCTGCAGCAACGCTGTGACAGTGCACTCGAGACCCTGCGCAAGGCGCGCTCGGCCTTCATCAACGACATGAGTGAGATTTTAATGGGCGAGCACGACCAACGGATGGTGGACCAGGCCCAGCAATCCCGGCCGCTCATGTTCGTTCTGGTTTTCGAAGAGCACATCTCCAACACCGTGGAGAAGACCGAGGCCCTGCTCGCACGGGTATCGACGGTCTTTCAAGAATCCACCAAGGTCCGCCTTTACTTGCCCACCCGACTTCGGTACGCCGCTTCCTGGGCGTCTTCTAAGGAGGTCAAAGCCCCGGGGACGCAGACGACTGAAGACGATCCGGATCGCGTCAGTCTCGACGACGTCGCCAAGTCCGCGCAGGAGAAATTCCGTGCCACCCGAGGATATCGCACGAAGCAGCGCCATCCGTTCAGTCGAGCTGTTCTCGGCATCTACCACTGGTTCACCTGCGACGAGGGTCTGTACGCTCTGCGGATGGTCGTGGTCACGATCGCCCTGGGCATTCCCGGCGTGATCCCTCGCAGTGCGAGCTTTTACTACCGCGTGAAGGGACTTTGGGCGCTGATCATGGGGCAGACGGGTCTGGTCGTGTACATGGCGGATTTTACGTTCTCCATGATCGCGAGGATCACCGGGACCGTGATTGGGGGGGTCTTGGGGCTGTTGGCGTGGTATATCGGCTCCGCGAATGGACCGGGCAACCCGTATGGGTTGTCGGCCATCACCGCCGTGGTGCTGGCGATTCTCATCTGGGTGCGACTGTATCTGCCGCCGAGCTTGCTGCAGGGTGGCATTATCGGGGCGGCTACCTTTCTGCTGGTTATCGCGTATAGCTATGATGATACGTAAGTCCCCTCCCTCTTCCCTCTTTCCCCGGGTAATTTCAGCACTAATGTTTATAGGCATATTCCTCAGTATGGTAACCCGGGAGTTGGCTACAGCGTCTTTTGGAGACGGCTGGTGCTGGTGCTGGTGGGCGTTACCGCGGCCGCCATCCTGCAGCTTCTACCCCGTCCTCCTTCGGCCTCTCGACATGTCTGCAAGACGCTTTCCCGCACCGTGCGAACGCTGTCGACTCACTACGCGCTTCTTCTCTCGGTCTGGGGGCAAGGGTCCAACGAGGGCAGAGCGCTCGCGGAACCCTTGTCCCTGCAGGTGGCCGAATCTTTGGTCACGCTCGAGGGACCGATCCAGTTGCTCAAGTTCGAGTTTTCGAGCTCCCGCTTCGATAGTGAATCGCTGGGCAAGGTGAATACCCTCTGCCGCAGCCTGAATCGACAGCTCGCCCGACTCCTGCTGCTGTCGTCGTCCCTTTCGCAGGAGTTCCAGGAACAGGTGGCGCGACAGACGGGGCTCCTGGACCACCGGCTAGTGGGGCAGGTTATGGCGGTGATGGGAATCTGCGAGCAGGCGTTGAAGACGGGGGATGCCCTGCCCGAAATCCTCCCCACGCCGTTGTTCAAGCAGGCGGTGGACCAGTGGTCCCGGGGCCGACGGGGGGAGCTGATCTCGGGGGAGATGATGCGGGATGAGGGGTATCGGAAGTTTTGCGTGGCGGCGAGTGCGTACTTTGGGTTTCTGCTGACGGTGGATGAGCTGGTGCTGGTGGTGAAGGGGGTGTTGGGTGAGGCGCATCTGGTGGGACGAGAGGGGAATTGGCTGTTGGGAGATGTTGAGCGTGATTGACACATAAGAGTATAGTAGTGAGCGTCTTCACCGTGCAGTTCACACTTAACCGCACGTATCTAATCAGTCTGGTGATCCAGAATAAACAAATCCTTCATCTGTCACTTTCACCGTCAACCTGATCCATCCTTTGCACGGCTGTGGCCGACCAAATCCCATACCTACCCACCAGAATCGCGAATTGAACAATGTAAACCTGTAAAAGAAGTCAAGAACTCGTATCAGTCTAGAAAGATCACCCTCTCCCCTCAGAGAAAGACATGAACCCAGCCATGGAGGTCAGCTGATTCCAGTCTTGGTAATATGACCCTTGTATCTTTCTACCAATCAGGTCAAGTGTATGGAGGTGATGGTAACTGCGGTAATCAGGTATCCGACCAGTTGCCAGAATAGTAAATATACTCCCTGCAGGGATTATACTCTTATCTTTCTACCAATTATCTTCGCTACCCAGAGGGGATGGCAAGTGCGGGTTTCATACACCCGACAAGTTGCTCTAAAGGTACATCCCTGTATCAATCTACCAATCATATCTCCTGTGCAGGAGAGATGTCAATTGCGGTTTCCATGTATCCGATCCTTCTAAACTCTCTACCTCAATCTCTTCCCCAGAGGAAAGGTTAACTGCGGTATCTGTACACCCGACAAGCAGCTTTAGAGGGATAATCCCTGCACCTCTCTACCAATCATATCCCCCATAGAGAGGAGATGTCAATTGCGGTATCCAAGTACCCGAGCCTACTACATGTGTGGTGTAGTTGGGTCGGATGCTTGGATACCGCAGTTGACATCTCACCTGTAGCAGAGTGCTAATTGGTAGAGAGACATCCCGTACAACCTATAGTACTAGGAACGGGAGCATGGAAGCCGCAGGTACCACCTCCTCTGGCGACTAAACACAATTGGTAGCAACCTGCCATGCCTGCAATTCTTAGAGTAGCTAGCTTTGTCGGGTGCATAGATACCGCAATTGACATTCCCCCTGGAGACTACAGGTAATTGGTCGAAGTATCCCCTGCCTTCTTAGAGTGGATTTGTCGGATACATAGAAAACCGCAGTTTAAGATCTCTCCTGTACGGGGAATGTGATTGGTAGAAAGTACAGGGATTGTGTCTTGGGAAATGACTGTCGGACGCATGCATACCGCAGTTGACATCTCGTCCGTAGCAAAGATCTAATTGGGGCATGGATAGGTATGGGGCTTGGTTGAACGGATGTCTGTATACCGCGGTTGATATCCCATCCATGCAGTGAATCTGATTAGACAGGGATTGCTCCTTGGACGTAGCTTGTCGGCTGTATAGATACCGCAGTGGACATCTTGTCGGTGCCCTGAACATGATTGGTGATAGATCAGTACAGTGCTTGGTAGGATCGGATACATGAACACCGCAGTTACCATCCCCTCTGCGTATAGTGGATATGATTGGCAGAAGAGACAGGGACTAGGGAGAGTCTATTCCTACCAATAGCATCCAGTCTGTAGAGGAGATTTAACTGCGGGTTTTATGCTCCCGATGAGATCTGACCTTTGACTACATCGTGCACGGAGTACCGCTTCGTGCATTGGCTATTTATACCCCATGCTGGGTTCTTCAGGGGTTTTAGATACAGCGGTGTAGGAACGAATGTATGATGTAAGTCTCTTGGGGCATGCATACACAGGTAGATGAGTTTTCTGTCAGGAATATGTCATGCTTGGTGCTGGAGATGATTCTATAGATGGAGTGCAATCACAAGTGAGTGAAGAAGATGTCTTTTTAGCATGAAGTGAAAAAATATAAAGTAGATGACACATAGCATTGAGTGCCGAGTATGGAGGTACCTGAGTGATATATACACGGGGTATTATAGTGATGACCATGGAGGGTAATGGGATACTTTGACCCCGATTCACATCACACCAAATACCCCACCGCAACCTCCAACCCCCAGGAACCACCCCACCCAATCAAGCCTGCCCACCTCTTCGTCCCTAGGAGTGGTCATTTATCTACCTAGTACCTGTTTACTTATACACCCCTATCAACACTATATGTAGCTGATTACTACCTACTATCTGATCTGATACATGAGGTGGGTGTAGGGTGGATCGTCGGATACAATATGATACAATCGACTAGAGTAGACCACTATAGATAAGATACCAATCACGCATCCATAACATCTCCACGAAGTCAATACAAGTACTCCGTATACCCCGCCCAATATACCACGTCAAGAATAAATTCAAATAATCAGTACGGAGTACTCGTCTCTCTATAGCACACTACTGATATCTAATCAATAAGTCCTAGCTCTGCTAGGTTAATCTCGAGAGGAATCTGCATGGATTTCCCAAGGGATCCGATTCATGTAAGATCCACTGGTAGGTCTGTTCAAAAGTCAGTGTTTCATACCAGAGAAGAAAGCACTGTGGGTTCCATGTCAATATCAAGAAAGACAAAGAAGGAAATGTGACCTACTTCATTATCAGAGTGCCATTCGTCATTCAGCACCCAGGTATTCAATCCGTTCCTTTCACTCTAACCGCTTGTGAACATGTTTCAACTCTCATCGTCTGGTGGAAGAATAAATGGTGTGGATGCTGATTTCATCATTCAGATGAAACACCGTGTGGAGATACATAGTAGCAAAAAACTATCGTTGCCCAGCGGTGGAGTTTGGTCTACTCCGTAGACAGTTGGCAACTACTAGTAGTCGTGTGATGACTTGGTAACCTGACTGTACAGCGAACTTCGGTTTAAACAATCCGTTCAGCTCAGCCGCAAATACTATACAAACATATACATACTCCGTAGCGTGTTTCCGGATTGGAGTATGGGTCTAGAGAAGCACGTCCCATAATTGTCTTACTTTGACTGGAAAGTCTATTTGAGTGATATATGTTTGAATGAACCGAATGTGAGGGATGGGTATGGGCATAAATCGGCAGGTTGGGTTGTATGCGCTGAGACTGGTAGAATCCCGAGCAGGAGCTGCTGGTTGTATAGGCTGGGAAGGTCATCGGATATAGACATGGAATAGACGGTATAATACAATTCATGAATCATAACGCTACCTGATTATAATTAAGAATAGGTTGCTAATGGATACGCATCAACACCCCTCACACATCCGACATCCAGTGGTAGAATCATAGGAACGGTGGTGAGAATAGTCCGCTCCATGAGAACGGACCAACTAGGAACAAGGTGAGAGCTGAGGTGTCAAGTCCCCATAGCAAGCGAATCAACAATCTAGGCACACGTGTGGGCAGATGCCTCCGTCAACATCGGATCCCACGTCCCCTCAACCCCAAACAGCTCCATTGAGCCCCCCACATAACAATCAACACCGGTCTCCCGTGGAGACCCCATACAAAGGTTCATCATAACCCTCTGTCTATATGCCAATGCAATGGTCATTAAAAAGCATTGAATCTTGAAGCACAGCGAAGGAGTGCAACAAGCCGGGCGCCTCAATTAACTTTTCATTGAGTCCCAATCCCAGGCGCCAGTATGTGAGCGATCGACACGAATAAAAATATGTACCTGGCCGAGCAAAAGAAATGAAGTAAGGCTCGACCAGCAGATGAAGAGCGAAAGACGAAAGTAGGAAGTAACGAGTGTGGTCGTCCTGGATCACCAGGCGAGTCGGAAAGCGAATGTCTCCAGCGGGCAGCAGTCGTGGCAAGACTGAGCCATCGTATTAATATTATTGACGGAGCTTCAAGGTCGGCTGCAGAATCGGGCGGCAACGCAGTCGGATAAGTGTGCGTATGATGTACAGTAGGTCAAGGGGAGAGATAAAAACAGGCAGTATCCAGGGTGACCAATCCAAAACGGAGATCGAAACCTTCCGACCTGGTCTGCGGAGAAGCAGTATTAAAGATATATGTGTCGAAATCGGCTCAATGCAATAAACCCAGCATGTCGTCAAATGTGCTAACGCCGTCATAAATAGATGCAAGAAGTGGGATGCTGTATATGCAGGAAGTCGGTGCAAGGTGGGCGGCTCAGGAGTTGATCAGATGTCTGCCGGACTCGATATCCGCGACGGGCGAAGCCAAGGACTCGCCCTCCCAGGTGTAGTGGTCGTCCACCGGGCTCAGGGAGCCGGAAGATACGGAGGATGACGATCCCACTGTCCACTCATCGCTGTCGAGGTTCAAGTCACCATCGTAGGCCAAATCGTAGCCGTATTCGCGGGCGGAATCGCCAATCTCCACATAGTCGTAGTCCCAGCGGAACGTCTTGTCGCTCTGAACGCGCGGGAGGAATCGGGTCTTGGCGAAGTAGAAGGCAACAGTCGCCAGGAGACCACCACCGACCAAATCCACTGCATAGTGGTGCGACAGGTACATGGTTGCCCACCACATCCACAGGGTGTAGGTGACGAACAAAGGCTTCAGCCGGGGGAAGACGTGGCTCATGAACAACGCGGCCAGCGTCGAATCCGCGGCGTGAAGGGAAGGGAAGGCACCGAACACGACGGGCGACTGGCGGAAGCCCGAGGTGTACAGGTCAATGCCAAAGAGCTTGTCAATGCGAGCCAGACCCGCCGGGTTACCCGGCATGGAGTAGTCGGCCGGTGCCAGGCCGTACAGGTTCTCGTACCACGGAGGGGAGCAGGGGAAGAACAGCTGAATGGCGACGGCAGTCATGCTGATGTAACCAAAGGTCCGTGCGAAGAGAGGAACCGTGCCGGGAGGACCGAAGATGAACATGATGAGGGAGCAGACAAATGGCGCACCGTAGTGACAGATGCCGTAGGGCAGCCACGCCAGCACATCCAAGACAACATTCTGATGAGCAGACAGGATGTTGCTAATGTTGGCTCCGTAGAGAATGTTTTCCAGGGCCGGAAGCACGCGGACCCAGATGGCCGGGCGCCAATCGCTTGGGACGAATCTATCGATAATGAGTTCCTAGCTCTTCGCGTCGGGATCAAAATTAGATGCACTTACTGGCAAGCGTAAAAGAAGATCAGCCACCCCGCAATCGGCAGGAACGGCAAGAAGAATTGGCGGGTGATCGGGAGCAGGAGAGAAAAGAGGAGCATTGTAAACATGGCCGTCTTCCCTAGAGGTCCAGGAGATCCCATCACACTGAGGGAGAAGACACCGATAATCAGTAAGAGCAGGTACTGGAAGTCATAGAGCGTCCACCGATGGCTCTGAAGCGATCGGAGCGTATCCACGGGCGAAAACGAAGTCTGCAGAGTCGATATCGAGGACGTCGGAGAAAGCCTGCTGCGCAGCTTGGAGCGAATCTTCCGTCGCATGCGATGCGGCACCAGAAGCTGAATGGACCGCCATGGGACTTGGATCTGGAGCTTGCCGAACTGGTTTTGCGTGCGATCCTTCCACGAGGGAAGGGAGGTATTCATCTCGGCGGCTAGTCTCACCAGAGACTCCGTGGATTCGTCAGATTAGGTTTATTATCCCAGCAACACCGGCAAAGTTGACAAGGGAAGAATGTCGCCAGAATGGGGTTCGAGGGAGTCAAAGAAGCGCCAGGCGGAGGTCGGCGGAAAGGGGGATTCTGGGCGTCAACGTGACAGGTTGTGAAAGGGGCACGGCGCCTGGAACAAAACGTTTCGATCGCTGGCTGGCTGGCTCAAGCCGACAGACGTGTTGCAAGGCGGAGAAATATGAAGTGGGAGCGCAGGCTCCGGTCTCCAGCGGCCAAACGAGGATACTCGGGGAGAGTCACGTTGCAAGGGTCTCTGACGCAAGGCGGACAGTAAGGGCGAGAGAGGAAACCAAGAACGAGGACCGGTCGCGAGGGGGCGGTAGATGGCCACGGAGCCGGAGAGTCGGAGGCGGACGAGGAGGAAAGGAGAGATAGCGAGGAGGAGGTAGAGGCGGAGGTGAAGGGAATGGAGAAGAAGAAGAAAAGAAGAGAGAGAGAAAGGTGAAGGGAACAATGGGATATGAGGATTTTGCAGGTGCTTGGATCAGCCAGAGAGCGACGGGGCGACGGACGGCGGCGGGTACGGCTTACGGGGCCTGACTGGATCCCCGTACTCGTATTACCCGTTTGGCCCCGTATCATGTCGTCACTGCTATCCCGAATCAGGGTCGTCCGGGTAAGGCCACTAGGCCGTTTTGGGTCGGGAAAAGGAGCCCATTCCCAGTTGGCTCTAGCGCGCATCGGCGGTGCCTCGGCGCGTTGTTCTGCGAGATCCGACGTGCCTGAGGGAACCAAGGTCCTGCCAGTAGAATGCAGAAATTTTCTTCATGGTCGGGCAACGGAGTCCGCCAGAACCGATTTGCGGTTGCGTTGAGCTAAGCCGCTCAGCACAGAGCCCCAGACTCGATCTGCCCAGTAAGGCATATTTTATGTAAACACCAGCCGGACGGATGACCCGGGATATACCACTGCGGAGTATACAGAGATTACGGAGGTTGACAAACCCCGAGCAGCAGACAGACACATGGACCTTGCTCTTCCGAGGGGGCCTATGAGACCTGCTTGATGCTGACACGCAGTCGAGAAAACCCCATGTACTATTAGTTAATTGTAGGGACACCGGCATAAGCAGAAAAACAAATCACAATCCCCAGCGATGCGCCCAATTCTGGCTGTCTCATTTTCATTGGGATGCCGGCGGCCCCTGATGATTGGGCGTCTTGGCCCACCAGTCAGCGTTGATGACCAATGGGAAGCGGTGGATCTCCAGAACCAATTTCGCTTAACCCACAACGGTCTCACAGGCATCACGGCCGGCCAAAGAAATCGCCGATTTCCCTGCAGCCAAGGCCCGCTGTCCCTGAATAGTCTGGTTGGTCACAATTTCCTCCTGCGCATTATCTATCCACCATCAACCCTCCTCTCGCCCTGCGGAAGCTAGGCACGATCGGGCCCGGCAGCGATAGGATGAGCTTTGGGCTGGGAGCTTGCAAGGCTTGTACATGGCTACATGCCGGGATTTCCGTGAATCATTCAGAACACAATCGGGTTGAACCCCGGATCTAAATCGGAAGTCTAAGTTCCGGTCCCGTGCTAGCTCGCATCAATGGTGTTGACAGACCGTGCAGCTAGACAAATTTGAGTATGTACGGAGTAGAGTAGCCACCGTACCACCTGGTCAACAGCTCGGACGATAGCCGCGTGCCCAGCCTGACTGATATTTGCTATACAGCGATCAGCCAACAGCTGCTGGTTGGGATTGTCCACTGGCGGCTGTCGAGCCAAAGTCTAACCAGGTTAGTCTCCCAACCAGCCATCGTCTTTAACACGAAACGGCCTGCGCCTGTCATATGCCCGACCAACGCTCGAGACCTGCTCATCACGGTGATCCAGGTGAGGGAAGTGACAGGGACCACGCATGCCCCTCGTTGCTACATAGTAGCTCAAGAACACCATGATTAATCAATTTTCCGTCCTCCGGACCTTAGGGGTGACATTCAGGGTCAAGGATAGGCAGTGATGTGCAGGTCTATAGGAGTCTAAGCAGCAGTCTAGTCGAGAATTGGGGACGATATTGGGCACACGAGAGGTGGTGGAAGCGCCGGCAATATTACGGTCCGGTATGGTATGGGCGGTATCCCATACATCGATACTCCATACAGATACCTGGTGAAGGTGGGAAGATCACGGCAACCCGCGCCGGCGAAGTGATCAGAATGCATCCGAGTAATGCAGAGCAGCTGACCAGATACCTGACTACTCCGTATAGCAGAAGGATGAAGTGGTCGGTATTGTTGGGATTAAATTATGGTTTCAGAATGCGGCGTCATCACAGCTTTGGCCCCAAATTAATCGCGATAGTCTTGACCTGGTCGGTTTCCTCTTGCCTGTTTGAGCTCCGCTGAATCAGCATCAGACGATGCGCCAGTGACTAGTTATGGGGTATATTCTGGAGCTGTTGACGACCCATTCGCAGCGTGGCACAGCGGGCAGTGCTTTCGATAGTACTCCGTAGCTGAGCCCGGTAAGATTAAAGGACGAAGGAATGCCGCAGTCGCATCCCAGCCACATTGATCTCTAGGCAGGCACTATTCTTCCCTTGGCATACCGTGCGATGGAAGCCGCAGGGATGGTTCTCATTTTAGGGTCACAGTATCACCCCTAATCAGGGATTCTCGAAGCTGCTCGTATTCGTCTGGCTCCGTGAGGTTGAGTTGACGGTTGCCTGGCCGTGTGGATCGGCATGAGCTTGAGCCAGAACTACCACCCGACGCCGAGCCGTGGCTTGTCATCACATTCAAGTAACGTCAGAAGCATACACAGTACGGAGTACAGAGTACACAGTCGATAGAATTGGAAGGGCATAAGAGAAACCCCCGGGTCGGTCCCGCTTCGGTTGCATCATGGATGTTCGGGAGAACATGGGGTACCACGTCGTATACATCATAGTACATCATGGAAAGCCGAGATAACCGTGGGCGGAGCCAGCCATCAGCCACATGTCACACCGGTTTGCCTCTACCTCGACGGCGTTGACATCAAGCAGTAAGGTACATACCGATTTACATACATGATACATACTATTCATCATGATGAGTTGTTGACCGCTGCCCCATACCATCACCTGATGGTCTGGCCTCGTGCCTGGATGGCACGAATCAGCATTTCAGATCATCCGCATGGGGTCAGGGCATGAGGTCATGCCGCATGCCATGCCATGCCTGACTCCATAGTACATAGTACATAGTAGTATTAGTCGAGCTGATCGCCTCTAGGATTAGTGCTGTGCCAGTGACAGACTCAACACACTACCTACTCCATACTTTAACACTTACCCTTTTACTCCGTAGCTCCATGTGAGATCTACACTACATTATATACTGCGTACAAGACTCAATCACAACACGTGCATACTACAGTAGATACCATCCACACCACCAAAAAGTCACAAGGCGTTCTCAATATTAACATTTAACACTCAATATATTTTCCATTCCAACCCCAGCCCTGCACTGGACATTTCCTCCACAAGCGATGCCGCTCAAACTCCCTTCCTCGTCCCTACTTCCTACATAATATTCCCCCAAGTATCATGAGAGTGACACAGCCCCTTACGTACCTTCTAATTAACCTGTTCACCCACCGACATCCTACTCCGTAGTACCTGGTACCTACCTAGCCCTAGACCCTACAGCTACAGCTACTCCGTACTCCATACATAGTATATACACAGCCACCTACTCCGTCCCTACCTACCTTATACCTACCTGTAATACCTCCATCAAGAATACCGCCCTACCCGTCCCCCCCACTGAGCCCCCAAACCAGAACCAGGTAGTAAACATACCGGAATGTGTTTCACCTAACTGGCATGCACGCACGCACACTATCCTAGTTTCTCGTTAAGATGCCAAGTATGCGGGCCGGGTCTATGTCGATCTGGGGATGGATGATGCACAGCCACTGGGTGGCACTTCGGTTATGGATCTGCCTAGGCTACTGCCTACTGCTTAATGTCGGATGTCTATTTGGGGTTGGGTTGGGCTGGGCTGTGGCTGGGGATGGGGCTGTGGTATGTGAGGAATCTATGTATGATGGACTAAGGAGTAGTTGGGTATGGTTGGGTATTGGGAGGTTGCACAGTATGTATGGTGTATGGTGTATGTTCATGTATGGGTATTGGGTATTGAGGGTATAAAGTGTGACGGGGATGGTTTCTTTTCTTTCTTTGCTATGAGACAAAGGGCTTAGTCTAATTGTACTATTAATAGGACGTATACTAGATGGTATAATTGGAGTGTAGAGTGGTAGTTTGTAGATTGTGTCATGACGATGGTGCCTTAGGATATGGGTGAGGTGGTTGTCTGGCTTTGTTGGATCATCTTGAGGGTATTGTTAAGGTGCTAGGGATCATCATCTTTGATATTGTCCGGTCGGCTTAATGGCCGGTTTAGATAAGTGAGTAGCTTAATGTAGATGATAAGAAGCAGGATCTTTCTTCATATCGCGATTGATTCCTGATTGCATACATTCCTGTGATGCAGGAACCTCCGCAATCCTATAAAATATCTCATTTGCAAACCAACCCAATGAATTAATTCACGAGCTCAACCCAATTCTGATGATAGGTCTATCAACATGTCCCAATTTTAAGTGACCTACAACGCCATTCCGAACCCTTTTAGTCCCACAACGCCATGCCGAAATGAATGAATCAATGCTCGTGACTGTGGGCGTCAGCTAGCATCTGGAACCCCTTCACCAACCCCATCGCAGAACCTGCTGCAATGCCGCCCACCAGAATCATCTGCAACCCTCCAATGATGCCTCGTCGAATGTTACGACGTCCCTTCCATCCGCTCACAAAACAGGTCTTGCCATAGCCGAACAGGAACAGCGCAACGACCATCGTGGCAATCGACCAACGCAAGGCAGCGAATGCATCGTGGGGTCCGACGAAAAAGTATGGCAGAAGAGGCACGAAGCCACCGATAAAGTATCCCAGCGCAATGGTCAAGGCACAGACAAAAGCACGAGATCCGGATGGTTCTTGGACGGTGTGGTGAAAGTTCATGAGAAAGGCGGGCAGGTTGGGGGAAGAGGAAAGGTGTCGCGTGAGCTCTCCAACCAACTCCGAGGGCAACTCATATGGCGCAAAAACCTCGGAAATAGTCTCGGTCACGGAAGCCGGATCAGTCAGGATTTCTTGTTTAGTTTCTTTCAACGTTGCACGGTAGGATTCCCTAATGGGGGGTTAGCTTTTCACATGCGCCGTCAAGCGGGGTACTCACTCCTCGCTCTTTGCCCCGAGATAACCGCCCAGGCCCATGGAGATGGCCCCCGCAATCAGTTCAGCCATTCCGCCAAAGACCACCACTTTGGTGTCCCCCAGTGCTGATAAGCCGGCCGTCAGAGCAAACGGCACCGTCATACCATCGGAAAGACCGATGATAGCGTCGGACACGATCCGTCCATCGACGAATTTGGACTCTTTCTTCTCCGCTCGCTCCTGGCAGACCGATCGGGTCGAGCTGGACTCGCCATCGTCGGCATTCCGCAGAGACAGGTGGTATTCCTTCTCCAGATCGGGCTGAGTGAATTCCTCGGACACGGGAGAATAACTCGACAAAAGGCCTCGAATGGAGGAGATCGACATGTTGACAGGGTGGATGTGTTTCACGAAAAGTCAGATAAGAGAAAAGTTGCTACTGAGGAAGCAGTGGCGACGAAAGACTAAAAATAAGCAGACGACCAAAAACCGCGCACTGGTGAATGAGTGATTGCTGCTGGCCAGGAAACCGAAAGCCGGGCAACGCGCAGTAGAAATGAGAACCGTCGGCTGGCAGCAATTGACCTATGGAGCAGAGCGAACAAATCAACAACCGCATCAGCATGATCTCAGGCCAAACTAGTCGGTCTACGGGCCAGGTCCAGGAATACATATGCGCTCTCCGACGGACCAGAGGGGAGACGACAGGGGATAACCCCTCGGCCATGCATCTCGTGCCCGGTCCTGGGCAGCTTATCATCTGCCAGGCGCACGAGCAAGGGCCTATGGAGAGGAGATGACCGACAACGTGCCTGAAGCGCTCGCCGTCATCTGCAGTCGTGGGGGGCGCGATGCCCCACGTGGGCCCCTGATTGGCTGGGGTGGCGGGACAATGCAAGCCCGGGATCCACCGGCTGCGGAGTCCCTGAAGCTTAGGCCACTTAAGGAAGGCGCCCTTGCCGGGTTAGGCCTAGTGCAGTCATGGGCTCGGGTGCCAGACCTATCAGGCTCCCTCATTTCCTAATCGGCGGTCTATCGACCCCTGCAATTGACCTGCAATCGAGAAGCACGATGGAGGCACGCTGCACCGCATGCGTCTACTATCGACTACTTCGGAGGACCGCTGTGCTACCCGGTTGCCTATCTCACGGCGCTGCTTTGCATGAGCGGAGATGTCGACCTCCCTCATCCGGCCTAGACGGGTCAGCTCTCTCCGTCGCTCTGCATTAAGGCCAATCAATCCAGCAGCTGATGCAGATTCACCATCGGATTCATCCGCGCTGACCAGCCCGCGTCGCGTTCAGCTCTTGAAATCCCCTCACTCTGCCCACTGCGGAATACATCCGGACCGGACTCTCCTCATTCCTGCCTTGTTCGCGACAATACCTCACGCGAGCAGGCTGTCTCCCCACCACGTGGGATGGGCCGTCTCGCGTGCCATTGGACCATGGCTCGCTTTCACCGATAATCGCCACCGTTTTTTTTTTGCTTCTAGATTACCTGTGATGCACGCTGCCTGCCGTGTGGATCCTGCGCTCGAAGGCGCCATGGTGCATCCGACCAGGTCCGAATCCGCTCGAGTCATGCGAGATGGAGATAAATATCGCACGGGTTGGCCTGTTCTGCTCAGAGGCAGCAAGTTGCAAACGGCATTATGAAGCTGAACGTGGCTACTCTCTCGGCCCTGGCCACTGTGGCCTCCGCTCTTCCTCACCGGCGCAACGATGAGACCTGGGGACAGATCCGATCCAACGTATGCACTACCCTCCTGTCCTTACTCAGGTACTCTAGTATTGACTGAGCAGATCAAACATGTCGTCTACTTGATGATGGAGAACCACTCGTTCGACAACATCGCGGGTTACTGGGACTTTCACACCGACATTGACAACCTGCGCAACATCACCTACTGCAACGAGTACACCAACCCCAACTGGACGGTCTGGGATGAGCCTCTCAATGTGTGTGCTGCGCCGTTCGAGACCGAGGTGCCCTTGAGCGATCCGGATCACAACTTTGCCGGTACCACCTATGAGATCTTCCGCACGTGGTACCCCAACAAGACCGATGTGCCCAACATGGGAGGGTTCATCGAGCGTCAGTCGGAGAAGTACGAGGCCAGCCCAGGCGAGGCCGGCTTTGTGATCAAGGCGTATGATGAGAAGAAGACGGCGACCCTGGTGGAGGTTGCGAAGAACTTTGCTTTCTGGGATAGCTACGTAAGCACCGTGTTGCTTGGCTGTTGCATTGATGATGCTAACTGAACAGTTTGCGGAACACCCCGGACCTACCAACACCAACCGTCAATTCGCTACCTCGGGCTCGACCTGCGGGTTTGTGGACAACACCTACCAGGCCGCCGGGTGGTATGCGAACTACACGGGAACCACCTGTGCCACGTCGATCTTCGAGTCGCTGAGCAACAAGAACATCACCTGGAAGAATGTAAGTGCCACCGATCACATGTGCATGACGATGCTAATGAATGCAGTACTATGAGACAGACATTGTCGATGCCTACATGTACAAGGTAAGTCAACCTCTTCCACCGAGGTATAGTTCTAACCAGAGCAGTGGGTGCAAGACAACGCCATGGACCGTCTAGTCCACTCGGACCAATTCTACCGCGATCTGGAAGAAGGCACGCTGCCTCAGTTCTCCTACTACAACCCCGAGTGCTGCACCATCGACTCGATGCACCCGACCAGCAACATGGCCTCGGGCGAGCAGCTGATCAAGCATCTGTACGATGCGGTGCGCAAGTCGCAGTACTGGGACAACGTGTAAGCACACCCCCCATTCCGTTTCCTTTCATCGCTAACCAATCAGTCTGATCATCATCAACTTTGACGAGCACGGTGGTTTCGCCGACCACGTCCCCACCCCGATCAACGTCCCCCAGCCTGAAGACGGCATCACGTTTTCCGGTCTGTCGGACGGCCACAACGTGACCTACGACTTTACCCGTCTGGGTATTCGGTACATCCCTCCACCCCTTTAAACTCCGAACCAGCTGACAATGATAGTGTCCCCGCCTTCATCATCTCCCCATACGTCCCCGCCAACCACCTGATCCACGACCAGGGCACCATGTACGCCAACAACTCGCAGTACACGCATACTTCGTTCCTGCACTTCCTGCAGGAGCTGTGGGGTCTGGAGGGTCTGAACAACCGGGTGCAGTGGGCCAAGACGTTCGAGCATGTGTTTACGAACGAGAAGCGCACGGATACACCGGAGAAGTTGACGACCCCGACGTGGTATGGTAGCAGCTGGGAACCGAAGCCGGATCCGTTTTATAAGCTGAACCAGGATTATGATTATTACGCGAATTTAGATTGACGAGATGATATGAGATTGACGACGAGGATGAGGATGAGGATATAAAGTACAGTGATCATTCATGTATCATCAGAGCAGCGAACAAAGATAAAAGATAAAATAGACAGCAGAGCTAATGAGCATACCATGCAACTCCCACCTCCCAAACCCACAACCAATATCCCAATAAAACATCTACTGACTCTTCTTCTCCTCAACACCTCCCCTCCCCACCCCCGTCCAACTCGCCAACCGCGCCGACACCCCCGCCGACACATTCCCCGCCACATCCACCACATCGCCCGCAACCTCCCACACCCGACTCTTCTGTTCCTCGGCACTCCAATTCGTCGGCTTCGTCATATCCCAAATGCGGGATTTATACGCCGGGAAGGCGGTGTGATTCCACATGCTGACGAGGAGACTACCATCCCAGACACCACCACGTTAGTCATACTTCTCCAAGCAAGCAAGCAAGCACGCAAATCAAACACAACGAAGCTATGGGATACCTCTGACTCCGATCCAAATACTCCTCATCCTCCAACTTCACCCCGACTTTCATCCCGTCGCGGGAAAACACGACGTTCTTTTCTTCCATTTTGGATTTCGTGTTGCGGGTGACGTCGCGGATGATCGAGTAGGTGATGTAGCCGATGATGCTTAGGATGAGGAGGATCCCGAAGAGGATGAAGAGGGGGGTGAGACGGGTTGTCATTGTTCGTTTGTTCTTAAGTTGGGTCTTTGTTGTGAGGGTGGGTGTGGGTGTGGTTGTGGTTGATGGAAAGAGAAGAGTTGAGATAGGGTAAGTAATCAGACAAGTCGGGAAACAGGATACTCGTATCGGAAGGAAATAGTATATACTGATGAGAGTGGTGAGTGTGAGGAGGAAGAATGGTCTGTAGGGCGTGGACATGGATGAAAGAGTGGATGATGGATGGGCGTAGGGCTGAACCGCTCGTAGTGGTGGATGAGTGGCTCTGCAAACTTTGCAGTGATTGATTGTCGGTGTACTCTGCACCAGGGGGAGGGTCACACTGTGTGCCACTGCCAGTGCCACTGGTCTGGTCTGGTCTTGGTATTGGTAAGTGGGTGGATAGGTGGAGAGATCGATCCGGGGATGAAGATGCCGATTATTAAATAATAATAAATCCAGTAGATGCGCGGCTCTACTACCTTTCTTTTCAATGATTATTTCTCTTACTCACAGATATACAGCTGCACAGGATACTCAGGTATATATACCATACAGCCACAAAAATACTTGCACAAGGAAGCGAAGAATAAAAGAAAGGGGAATATCGTAATGAATTCCAATCCACCGATCAATCCACTGGACTGAAGCGTGGCTGGTGCCAAGCACGGCGGGGCGCGAGAACCATCCAACTCCAGGGCTGAGAATTCGGGTGCCTACGGCGTCAGGCGCAGCAACAGTTTCTATATTATGAGTAATGATTTGGTCACACTAGAATTATAATTAGGTAGAGATTCTGTCTAGGTTGGGGTATTTATAGTATGCAGAGGCAGTGAAGAGTGAAGACAAGGACAGTGCAGGATTACTGCTTAGTGGGTGTTGAGCTGGGGGACAGAGGTGGATTTTGTCATGTGCCTAGGGAGTGTGTCTGCTAGTGGCTGGTGCCTACTATGTACGGAGTAGGAACTGATTGATTACTGGTTTTATCCATCAGCGGTTGTAGTGTATTAGATACAGTGTACGGAGTACGGAGTACAGCCAGAATGCTCACAAGATCACACCCAGAAACCTACACTCTATGCACTCTATGTACTGTGTAGTCTTCACAGACCCTACCTATCCATCTATCTACCTACCTACAAAACAATCAATAGATAAATCCAATATACACAAAACACACCACAGTAGATAGGATAAACAAGTAACATCCCTGTCGTCATCATGAATCATGCACCGACCCATGCAACAACAACAACCCTGGAAAACAACAAAAACCACCATAATACAAAGATATGTACTTACCTACCTCGACAGGTCCAATTCCATAAGCTGATCCCCATATACTGTCTAATATCTAATCCAAAAATGTGCGACATTCCCTTCCTCCCCATCTTCCCCATCTGCTTCCAATGCGGAACGGACCAGAATCCCTGTCGCTGTAAGGTCGTGGGTCCGACTCTCGGTAGGTATTCTCTACACCTTCTTACATGCAATGCTAATGGGATAGGGTTTGTGTGTACGGTCGTGGCTGCGGTATGTCGATCGGACTGCTACTGCTTCATAGCTAATGATACAGGTCATCTGCTACCCCGCCTCCATCTTCTGCGGTTGCTGTCTCACCCAGACCGGCAAAGAGTAAGTGGTGACTCCCCGCGGCGAATCAGGCTAACTCTCCAGCGTCTTGGGCTACCCCGTCAAAATCAACGGCATCATCAGCGACGCAATACCCATCTAGCTAGAAATATCCATAATCAACATTAACATTATCATACTAGCTACCATGCTCCACGAGCACCAGTAAACCAAGCCGTAGCAACTATACGAGCCATGCAATCAGGTATCCAGTCGAGTAAGCACAGAATCCATCCTCCCATCATACACCGTAATCATTATCATAGCCATCGTCTTCAAACCGACTTCAACTTCTCCTTCAGTCGCAAGAAAAAGCCTTTCTTCTTTTTCTCCTTGCCATTGGTCGTGTTGGCCGGCTTCGCCGCGCCGTTGGTCGGCCCCGAGCCTGTCGTGCCAGCCGACGCTTCGGTCTCAGCTGGATTAGCTGAATCGGCGGTTTTCGTCGCACTCGCACCCGTGGCACCAGCAGTGGGAGTAGTGGTCTCGTCGGCAGTCGGCCCACTCTCCACCCCAGAGTCAACAGTCTTGGTCGCACTGGCGCCCGTCGCTCCAGCAGTCGGGGGATGCGAGGTGTCCTCGGAAGCGACAGCACCCGGCCCAGATACTGCAGAAGTCTTCGCAGTGCCAACCCCGGTGGTCACCGTGGGTCCATCCGTGGAGTCAGTGTTCCGGGGGGAGACCTGACCCGAAGCGAGCTTATCATCAGTAGCCCGGGGGATCTCCGTAGTGCTAGCTGTGCCAACCGGACCAGCAGTCTCCGGCGCAGGTTCGCCAGTAGCCCGTGGTGCGGTCTCCGTAGTGGCAGCCGTGAGAGCTGGTGCTGGCGCCCCAGCCTGGTTGTTCACCGGGACCCTTCGTTGAAGTTCCTCTTCCATCTCTCTCTTCTCTTCAACGGCCTCCTCATTGACGGCTGCCTCGGGGTCCTCGTGGGCGTCAGTGATCGACTGCTTCACGACATCGGGAACATCCTCAGCGGGCAACCCGCCGGTGGTCTGTTTCTGTGATCCCAGAGTAGCCGCACCGAGCCCGGCAGCAGTGCCAAGTCCGGCCACCCCAGCTCCAAGTCCAATCCCAGTAGAAGTGATAGCAGGTGCAGGCGTGCCAGGGGAATTGTCCACCGGGACCTTTTGTTGGAGCTCCTCTTCCATCACCTTCTTCTCTCCGACTGCTGCCTCACTAGTGGCCGCTTCAGGGTCCCTGTAGCCTTCAGAAATCGACTGCTTCACCACATCGGGGACATCCCCGGCGGTCTGTCTCTGTGATCCCAGAGTAGCAGCACCAAGCCCGGCAGCAGTGCCAAGTCCGGCAGCACCGGCACCCAGTCCAGTGGCAGGAGAGGAAGTAATAACAGGCGCTGGCGTGCCGGGGGAATTGTCTACTGGAACCTTCTGTCGAAGCTCCTCTTCCATTTCCCTCTTCTCCTCGACCGCCGTCTCACTAGTGGCTGCCTCAGGGTCCTTGTGGGCATCGGAGAGCGACTGTCGCACCACATCCGGGACATCTGTCGCAGGCAGTCCGCTCGTGGTGTGCCTCTGGGATTCCAGGGGAACTGCAGCAGCAAGTCCAGCAGTAGTGGACATAGGTGCGACAGATTGGATCGTGTAGGTAGGTTGCGTAGCCTCCGGACTATCACCCATGGGAAGGCTGGACTCTGGGATCATATTCTTAGATACCGGGGGAACCGAAAAAGCGCTGCCATCGAAGTTGGAGCCGGCAAAGGCACTGCTGCCTCCCTGTTCATAGCCAGCCTGGTCGGTCCGCGCAGTTGAGTAAATGGTGTTGGGGTTGAATGTGCTGGCGTCAGGCACCTTCTCCCCCGGGTTAAGCTTGATCGGGTTGCCGGTGCCACTGGAGGCCGGGATGGGATTCACGGAGAATTTCTCAGTCTCACTAGCTGGGGTAGCTGGATAGGATCCCGGCACACTGGCCCGCTGCTCCAAAGGTACGTCCTGGCCCAGTCCTGCAGTGGTCGACCCCGGTGCGGCCGACGAGATGGTGGGATAATATCCGCTTTGACCATATTTGCTGCTGGACTCTTTGGGAATGCCGGCTGCCAATGCAGCGGTAGTTGAATCTGGCCTAACGCCGGACATAGTGGCAGTGCCGTTCAGTAGGGGATCTGTTGATTCTTCCTGAATCTGGTCAGGATAGAGCACGTTGTTGATGTTGTTGTTGCCGTCGTCTTCCTCGGGGGCTCCGCTATCGGTGGTCCAGAATCCGTCAACGACAAACTGTGAACCAGAAAAGAATAATGTCAGTTTATGGAACCAATGCAATGATGACGCTGAGAGATGAGTCTTATAGTTTGGGGGGGAGGCACGGCTTCCCCAGTTGGCGGCGACATGACGTCAGTGCCAGGCCGCAGCGTCATCGTGGATGCGAAGATAAGCAAAGCACGGCCGCCCGCGATGCCCCATCCAAGGACGTAATCATCATAAAAAGTAGAACAAGTAGCAAGCAAATCCGGATAGCAATGGTCATGTGCAGAGCCTTCCGTCGTGGTCTCACCTTGTAGTGTATCTTCTCATCCGTGGCCGGTAACGAAACTTCCTTTTCGAACCCATCGCCTATGCGGTCCAGCTGCACAGTCTTGCCCCAGTCATCAAACGTCCCAGTGACAAACACTTCGCTCGCACTGTACGGCCTGTTCATGCGAGGAGCCGCATCAGTCAGCGATCAAATCACTTCAAAAGGCTCGAGCTGAGCAGGCTTTGTTCCATCCACCCTCGTCGCTTGGTACGGATGGTGTCGGATAGAATAGAATTTCCACAGGAGGGCAGTGGAGCAGACAATTCCCTACAATTGGAGGCCCAAACATTGGCAAGGGGATCACTTACCATCGAAACGTGAAGCTCCCCATTCTGGCGGTGGAGATGTTAGATCCTCCGACTCTCAATAGGTGCGGTGGAAGCCGTAATCTGTCAGCGGTACTCCGTACACAGTAGATATTCTAGGAAGCACGGAGGGAAAGAGAGCTAGAACGCTCGGGGCAGGAAAAATAGAGAAGGCTGGGAACCGGCGATAAAGCTTGCGGAAAGATGGGGAGGATGAAGCGGGGTGGCGGTCGCACACAGACCGTCACCGGTCGGACGTTTTGGCAGGAAGTACGGAGTAGAAGCAGCGCCTTGAACTTGGCCGCCAGTTGGACATCAGCACCAGCAGAGACGCTGCTCAGCACCCACGTAGAATTTTCACTGTCTCAAGCTTCGGTCATGATGAAGCTACGGAATAGTGCCTGCCTGATCCTCATACACCACAGTTGAGTCACTGTCTGCCAACCCGTGGACAACGCAGAGCAGCGACAGCTGGCAGCTTATCGCGTTGGCGTTCGTCACAACCTTGTTGGGACCAAGCCCATCGAGATAGAGGCTCGTGCCCGGCCGCATTTCTGCCCGTAGCGATAGCCCTCTTCCCGACCATTTGTCCATCGTCCACGTCCAGGGACAGAAGCGCCTGGGAGGGGTTCTACTGGATGAGACACGTCGACGGTGCCTGACCTGGATCGATACCTACATTACAGAACATGTACCTACATGCATCGAGCGACACTCGGACAACCTTATATTGTTCCGAGCATCCAGGCTTGACAGCCTGACCCAGTCCGCCCCAAAGTTTCTCCCAAATCGACCGGCTTCTGGCTACCCAGAGTGTCTCCAGCGGCCGACGAGAACCCAAGTGGATGATCTCAAACACCCAAACTGGCTGGGACCAGACCGACCCAACCGCGTCCCGGCGCTTAGCCCGATCTAGAGAGCACGGGCCTGTTCTAATCTTGAAGAGGAATGGTCGAGGTCGGCGATCCCAAAGCGATAACGGCTGGAAAGCTAACCGCATCAGGATGGCCAGAAGCAGCACCTCAGGATTGACATTCCATGGGAGTCGAGCATTTCTGGTTGCTCTCATTGCCTGCCCAGGCTGGAGAGGAAACGTTACCTTGACCAGCCAGTGGGGATGATCGAACTTTGACACCCAAGTGGCTGGCGGAGCACTCGTCCTGTCATAACGACGGCTCTAGCCAACGTCAACGAACGGAGTCGACCTGCCTATGACCTCAGCAAGCAGATCATCCGAACCCAGAAAGACGCAAACGCCGTCTCGTTTGCCACACGCGCACTCGGATGGCCTGACGAATGACAAGGAATCGCGTCGAGGACGCACATCGTCTAACAGAAAGTGGATGATGCTGGTCGCCAGTCTCTCCTATTTCTGTCTGCTGTCATTGACTAATAGGTCCCGCCCCCTTTGTCAAGGGTCTAATGGGCATGGCACGTCCATCACCGCCGGTGGCGCAACGCAAACCAGTCTGTTCCCCCCTTTCCGGATATCGCAATGTTCTAGAAAACATCTGGAAGCCCCCTAGACATCCGATCGAAGCTTCCCCCGTTCCCGGTTGTCTGGGCTGAAGGATTTCGGGACTGAATCTAGGGCCCATCGTCCACGTCTCCTTTTCGGTTTCACCTTCTAGAAACCACTGGGACGGGCTAGTACGATCGACTACGCCGGACTATGGATTTCATTTGATAATATCGGGCCAGACTATTGACCCGGGCACTCAGCTATTGAAGTAGTGGATTTGGCTAGCGAGTGTCCGTGACGTCGATCGAGACATTCCACCAGTGTACCCGGCCTGGGCAACCCTTAATTAAGGAGGTGAGTCGAGGATGAGGCACGGAGGGTGGCCTGAGTGGTGAGAAAAGACGACAACCCGAATGAGGATTTATTAAATTTCGAAAAGGCATGCCTCTGTGTCCGATTGGACCCCCCTAGACGGCGTAAGTACGGTAGAAGATCATGAGATATTAAATAAATGCAAGCTTTCCGGCTCCTCCATCCAGCCTGCCTGCTTTGCTGCCCCCCGCCTTTTCATGGTTCTCCCCCTCCTTTCCTGCAACCCCTCCGGATCCAGTTCCCTACGTATCACCACTACCGCCCCTTTTCTAGTGCCGGTTGTCCTTAAAACCTCTAGAAGGCTTCGACGCTAAGTGTCCCGTCATTTCTCTGACCGTGAGCCTGCAATCCTGCCGGGCAACCTCCCACGCGACCGAAACCCGCAACCCGAGGACGAGTCAGTCGGAACTGGTAGGTCAACCTCGAAGCTACTCCCCATTTAAGTTCTGCCGTCTTGCCCCTCCAAAGCTTCCCTCGCTGGTGTGTTGGCGTTTCACCCTTCACTTTTGCTCCTTCTCTCTGATTTATTTTTCCCCCATCCCTTGGTGCGCTGTCTCTGGGTTCCCGGGTGAGTTTCCTGCGTCGTGCCATCTATCTCTCCTGCTGCCAATTCCTCCTGTTGTGTGCCCACATCGGTGCTGGCGAAGCTCCTCCGCAAGAAGCTTCAGAGGCTCGCGACGCCGAAAAGCGTACCAGGGCGGGCGGCCAATGAGGCCTGCTGGAGACGATACCCACACTGGGCTGGCGGAGACCCCAATCATCATTCAATGATCTTGCTTCCTTGACTGGAGCGCTGCTCAGCTACGACCTTCTGGTCGGTTTCTCTACCCGCCCCTCCCCTCCTCGTTCTCTGCTGTGCTACCACATCTTCTTTTCTTCTGATGACTACTCCCCCCTCCTTCTTCCCTTTGGCTCCGCACGTTCAATTTATTTCTTCATCTTCACGCTTGTCCGTGTCTTGCTTGGCGTCTGACCTCCTTCAGTCTATTTCCGTCCTTGCGTGCCGGCCGCTTCAGTCGCCGTCTTCCGATCTTCCTTCTTCCCCGCTTCACTGTGGCCGGAGCGGCGCCCTCTCCGGCCCTTCCTTCGCCAGCATGGCTGAGAGTGCATTCCCCAGCACCCACCAATCCCTCCGGGTTGGCACCAAAGACGACAAACCCGCAACTTTTCACAAGATCTCCGAGGATGAAGAATACGAGGTGACGTCACCAACCGATCCCACTTTTCGCACTGCCAACGCCGCTCCTGCGTCCTCCTCGACCGGCAGTCCCTTCTTCGGTGGTGCATACGGCGAGTCCGGCGGCGCAATTCGCTTCAACCGGAGTCCTTTCGACGATGGGTCCAGGGAGGAAGACGAGGGGGCGGACGAGTTCCCCCCGGAAGATATCCGCCCCACGGGAGCTGCGAACCAGGGATTCCCCAATAATTATGCGCTGGGCCGTCGGACATCGGTGTCTGCAGAGTCCCTGAATCCCACCTCAGCCGGCTCAGACAGCTGGAGCCCTCCGTACCATGAAAAGTCAGAGGATCAGCTGTCCCGTCTAAAGACCGCGGTCAGCAGCAATTTCCTTTTCTCGCATCTGGATGATGACCAGTTCAAGACGGTCCTCGATGCTCTGGTTGAGAAGCCCATCCCCGCCAAGGGAATCAAGGTGATCAGCCAGGGTGACGCGGGTGACTACTTCTACATTGTCGAGAAGGGCAACTTTGACGTCCTGATCCACCCATCGGGCTCGGTGCAACCTGGTCCGGACGGCATGGGCAACAAGGTCAACACCATTGGCCCCGGAGGCTCGTTTGGAGAGCTGGCTCTCATGTACAATGCGCCTCGTGCGGCGACCGTGGTGTCTATCGACCCGAAGAGTACCCTGTGGGCCTTGGACCGCATCACCTTCCGACGGATCCTCATGGACTCGGCCTTCCAGCGCCGTCGCATGTATGAGGCGTTCCTGGAGGAGGTGCCCTTGCTGTCCAGCCTCAAGCCGTATGAGCGTGCGAAGATTGCAGACGCCCTGGATGCCATCAAATATCCCGCTGGCTCCACGATCATTGCTGAGGGCGATCCCGGCGATGCATTCTACCTGCTCGAGTCCGGCGAGGCAGATGCATACAAGAATGGTGTGGAGGGCGCTGTCAAGTCCTACCGCCGAGGCGACTACTTCGGTGAACTCGCCCTGTTGGATGACAAGCCGCGCGCTGCGAGCATTGTTGCCACGACCGAGGTCAAGGTCGCCAAACTGGGCCGGGACGGCTTCAAGCGGCTACTGGGACCGGTGGAGGAGATCATGCGACGAGCCGAGTACGAACAGAAACCCACGCCGTCTTGAGGCGGTTTGGACATGAATACGCGCGCCACTGGCGCTTCGGGACCCTGGCGAAGAGGAGTGCGTTTGGCGTGGTTTGCTGTGGTGACTCTTCTCTTTCTTGTGTTATTTGTTCACCCTTTCTGTGTACTTGGTTGAACGGCCAGCCAAGGGAGCATGTGTGTCTTAAGATCTACGACAGATGGGTTGAAAAGCTCCCATGCATCGGCGAAACATTGGTCGTGCTCGATTATCGGCATCGCGGGGTGTCTGGACTGTTTAATATACGGGTCTGTTCCCTGTTGCTTCGCGCTGGAACAGCCATCCCGGCGCTGTCACATCATTCGTTTCTCGAATGCTTGTCTCTCTGATAAACCACCTGGATTGTTCCTGTGTTTGCCTTATATGTTTATAATAGCTTGTTGGCTACGAAGGATACATATTGAGATGTACGATGCCGCGTTGATCGTAAGAGGATCCGTCTGTAGTCATGGATGTATATCCCAAATCCCGGCTCATCGCGCAACCACCAAATCACTTCGCAATACCCACTTCTCCCCCTGCCGAACCTCCTTCCCCTCATGCAACATACAGCGATCCCCATGTCGATGCAGCAGCGCCATGCCGGGCACCGGAGCCACCGAGACGGGCTCCGGGTTGCGATTGGTGCGGGTAGGCTCCGGATAGAAGACGGTTTCGCCGCCCTCGCAGCTGGTCAAGTAGATGAGGAGCGTCCAGGTGGTGCGGGCGGCTCGGGGAGGGCGACCGGGGGAGGGGAAGGTGATGGCATTGGAGTCGTCATCTACGAAGCATCAGCATACGCTCCTCTACAGGTGCTACTTTACAAAAGTGGTACTAGGTACCCCTCCTCCAGTCCCTCTGGATTCCTCCCTCTCCTCTCCTCTCCTCTCCACCCCGCCTTGGCCTCACCCAACACCCAACCTTCCACCAACATCAAACCCAACCCAAGATAAAAAAGAAAGAAAAAAGAACTCACAATGCTGCGCAAAAAACTGCCCCTTCGAATACCGATAAATGCGAATATTCCCATTCAACCCAATCGGCTCCCCACCCCACGTCTCCTTCAAATCCTTCCCCCCACCCTGATTCTTCACATTATCCCCCCCCTCCTCCCCCCTCTCTACTTCCTCCTCCTCCGCAACACTCATCACCAAATCCCTCAACGCCGTCTGACTCCACAATATCTCCGCAAACGTATCATCCTGGATTTGGAACCGGTCGTTGACGCGCACCGCGTCGCCTTTTTTGGGCTTCCCGGGGGTGGTGGTTAGTGGGAGGGAGGAGAGGAAGGAGGAGTAGGTTTTGCAGAGAGTTGAGGGGAAGAAGTTTCGGATTAGGTAGATTTGGGAGGGGAGGAGGGGGTCGAGGGTTAGGGAGGTGGAGGGGAGGAGCGGGCGGAGAGGGGGCCAGTTGGGGGGTGTGGTGGAGGTGGTTGATGTGGTGGTGGAGGGAGGGGGTTGTTTGGTGGGTTTGGGGGGTTTGACGGGTTTTTTGGGCATGGTGGTGGTTCGCTGTAGGTGAGGGTGGTGATTGTCGGGTGTAGGTGGTGGTAGAGGTGGTCAGTATCTGGTTGTAGTAGTAGTAGGAGTAGGAGGAGTAGGAGTGATGGGGATATGGGGTCAGGTACGGAAACAATTAAAGGAACGCAGCTGATACGTTCACGGGAAGCTGTAACAGCGCGGAGACGGTAATCATCCGCTCCTACCTGGCATCCAGGCAAAAATACCGTCACGGACTGGCAGAAAATTTATGAAAAAAAGGCCGGGGCGTGACGGGGCCGACCAGTCACAGGACGCGGTGGACGGGGCCTCAGCCTCACCGCCCTTGACTTCCTCCTCTCCTCCTCCTCCTCTTTCCCAGCCCGTCCTTCTCCAATCCCCCCCAAAGACCAGCCCGCCGGTCATGTCGTCGTCGCAGACCATGACAGCGTCTGCGGTGGGCCATCGTCCTCCGGATGCTGCGCCAAATATGTCCGCCGTGTACGACTACCCTCGCTCCCAGCAGCAACCTGACGACCAACCGCACCCCTCCCCGCCCAGCGACTCCGCAATCCGCGCTCTGCACGATTCTGCCCCCGACTCTCCTCCCAATGGCCTGCCCTCCCTGCCGTCCACCACTCCCTTCGTCAAGTCCGAACCCGCCGACCACGATTCCTCCCATTCCCTGTCCGCCGCCCCAGACGCCCAGTCCGATTTCCGCCGTCAATCTGCCGCCAGTGCTTTGCTGGCCCAACTGCTCGGAAACCAGTCCTCGGCCGACGGTCTTGGGCCCGAGGATCATCCAATGCCGCCAGCACAGGACGGGGCCGATCATCCCCAAACCAACGGTTTCGATATGAAGGGCCAATGGCAGATCGATTCGACGTCGGCATCCCCGGCCCTACCTGCAGATTCGACCAACGGAGGCTTGGATCAATTTCCGCCGGGATCAACCGAACCGCTGGCTCCTCACCAACAAGATGAGAAAAACTCCGTTCCACCGCCCGATTTCACGTTTTCGAACCCCGAGCATAGCGGCAGCATGTCAATCAAGACAGGCGATGCCGTGGAAGGCCTGACGGACCCGTTATTGTTCTCGAAATCGAGTCTAGACCACCCGGACCTCTTTTCCTCCTTCGATATCACGGCCGCTCCGAAGACCCCGTTCGAGGCATTACAACAGAATGAGATGCTCACTGCGGCCTATCTGTCGCAAGGCGCCGATCTATCCGCCCTTGGGTATTCGGGGGGGCATTTATCTCACGATATCGCCGGCTCGGTCGCTGGGTCCGAGCCCCGAATTCAGGCATTTGCGAAGTTGGAATTTGATGACGGCCACTTCTACTGCAATACGTATTCCTTCATTCTTGGGCGTGATGTACGAGCTGCTCGGGCCGCCCATCAGCGCGAAATACAGGTCCGTCAGGCGATGAGGACGTCTCGAGCTAAGAGCTCGAGCGGTGGCAACACATCACATACGCCCAATCGTGTGAAGCACGAGGGCAGCGGCATTCTTGGGAGCGTCGTCAGCGATCGAGGTGGAATCATGGGCTTTGATCCGGATATCCCGCCACATCTGCCACATCATCTCAGTCGTCGCTCGTCCGTCTCGTCCCATGCTGAATCAGGCGCTCCGCTGCATGCGACGCCAGCTCAATTACAATCGACCACCGACTACAATGCACTGGCGATGCAGTCCTTAAGTGAAGGGAATGGAGATGCCAAGCCAGTCGATGCTTTGGCCCTGCTTCCTTCACCCGATGCGTGTCCGACCATCCCCATTCACCCCCCGGCGACGGTTGACGGTAGTGCCGCCGGGCATCGAGGGATTTCCCGAAAACATGTCAAGATCGCTTACAATTTCGATCGAAATTTGTTTGAAATGGAGGTAATGGGAAGGAACGGTGCTTTCATCGGGGCAGATTGGCTATCACCGGGCCAAGTAAGGCCTTTGCACAGTGGCGATTATATCCAGATTGGAGGAGTCCGCATTCGCTTTCTGCTTCCCGACGTGCCAATTGGAGAAACCGGTGCGGATAGAGAGGAGGAGCCGTATGCAGCTGAAGAAGAGAAGACGCAGGCTTCTACTACCGGTGAGAATGAAACAGCGGCTCCAAAACGCGCCCCTGATAGTTCGGAGAACAAGGAGGCCCCGAAGACTACGAAGATCATTCTCAAGACCCGAGAGCCAGAATCAGCGCGACCAGTGCAGTCCGTTGAAGGATCTGGGGAGGTCGCTCAACAGCCTGTACGCCGTCGTGGCCCTGGACGGCCTCCGAAGGACGGCATCATGTCCAAGCGCGAACGAGCCGAGCTGGCAAGAGAACAGAAGCTGGCTGCGAAGCGGGAGGCGAACGGAGGTGTCACTCCTCCACCTGCGAACCGATCCAAGGCCGGAAAGGCACCAGCACCTACTGCTGCTGCAGCCACACCGAAGGACCCCATGGGCGGCGAGTCGCCTGGGTCGAAGCCTGAAAAGCGCAAGTACACCAAGAGGAAGAAGCCCGATGGCACGCCGATGGATTTTCCACTCCCGTCGACAGAAGGCGGCCAGTTCCCCATGGAACACCGGCCCGAGGAATTCATCAAGGCACCGCCAGTCAAGAAGCGCAAGCCGTCACGCTCGCCATCACCCAATTATCCGCCTGAGTCTGCGTACACGCCGGAGGATCTGGCCAAACCGCCGTACAACTATGCCGTCCTCATCTTCGATGCCCTCACAGAGGCTGGCACTCCGATGACACTCAAGCAGATCTACCGCGCCTTGAAGCTGAAATACCCCTATTTCCGGTTCAAGTGCGAAACCGAAGGCTGGACATCGAGTGTGCGACACAACCTCAATGGCAACAGCCATCTCTTCATGCATGCGGAGCGTGATGGGAAAGGATGGTCATGGCAGCTGCGCCCAGGGGCCTCAGTCGAAAAGGAGAAGAAGCGACGGCCTTCGCCTCCTCCGCCAGCGTCACAGCCCCCGTCGGCACCGGCAGCTACTCCACAGTACATGCCTCAGCTGAATCCATCGTATGGCAGTCAGAATGGACAGCCTGGCATGGCCAATCCGCACTTCCAATTCCCGACCATGCCCGCCAACCCTTATGCAGCTCCTACCCCTGTCCCTGCCCCCAATCCTACTCCCGCACCTCACCATACGAGCCCCTATCCGCCCCCTACTCAAGCCGCCGCCTCCACCCCTTTCCCGATACCCAGTCCGCTCCGAAACAACCTCCCGCCTGCTTTTGCGCAGACGACCCCTTCAACTTATACCTCGCCTTATGCCTCGGACCCGCCACCGCAGCTGGTGCAGCTGCAGCAGTCACAACAGACGCAGGCGATGCCACCCCAACCGCAGCACCAGTCTCCCTATCCGCCGCCCAACCCACCGTCTATGCCACCGATGAATGCACCGCACCAAGGTCATCCTCCACCGCCACCGCCGGGTCCTCCTATGCAGCACCCGCCGAATATGGGCATGGGCCACGACCCCGGGCCGGGGCCCATGGACAATTCGGAGGCGTCGTCGTTCAATGAGCGGGCCAACAAGGCGATTGACGACTTCGAGGCGGTGCTGATGGAGGACTACGAGGATAAGAACTACATCCGGGAAGTGCTCAAGAGTGCCCGGGCGCGTGTTCTGGGCAACGCGACGGATAGTTCGTTCCCCGGGGGCGAGCCGAAGGACGAGGCCGTGATTCTGGACGCGCTTCGCAACCTGATCGGGAGCCTGAAGGACGAATAGGTGCCAGCGACATTCCAGGATAGAGTAGCAGACTAGACTGACGAATTTACGACTTGGGATTTTGCTTTTCATGTTTACGAACATCTGCACATGGAGACTGGGCCGGTGTTAGGGATCTGTGATCTGGGACATGTGCGATCACACTGATCTACGACATGAACGGAGTCTGATTTTGTTTTCTGCTTTCGCCCTCCATGCTCGTGTCATTTTCCTTTCCGTTTCCATTTTCTCTGGGTGGATGGTTGTTTCACCCCACCCCTGCTTCTCGATGATATCCCCTCCGTTCTGGACCGAGGGTCCATTTCCTGTTTCCTGTTTTTGTCCTTACGCCCGCGACATCCCGGAAGCGCATGGCTTAAGCGCCGGGCCGAGTTCTTGCATTTGACCAGAGTCTCATCTTGTGATTACATTCCGGGGGGAGGGACGGAACCGTGGTGAAAAAGCTGGAGTTAGGTGCATAGACAAAATACGAACGTGGTTGCATGCGGCGTGATCAATTGGGGTTTCGATTCGATGTGAGCCCGAGGGGGCTATGACTTGTCTGCCTTCTGCCCCTCCTGAGTCCCGTAACTGTGGTGTTCGTAGTGCTTCTTACCCCTCCCCCACCATCCATCCGACTCTTCCCTCCCGCGGGGTCGAGTGCCTGCATGTTAACCAGCACCATTCCCGATGATCGGAACGACCCCTCATGCACTCCCTTTTTCTGTTCTTATCAACCGGATTCACCCGTGGCAGCAGCAGTCAGAAAGTCTGTCTGTCAGTCTGTCACCGGGCCGGTGTGCTGCTGCTGCTGCTACTGCATATCCGTCTGTCCGAGTCATCATCTTCATCCATACATACCATCCCTCATGAGTTCAGTGGTTGATTACTATCATCCTGTGTACATTATTTGCTGTATGACTGCATATGTATGTAGGTAGATGGATCTGTCAGTTGCCGAATCCGGATGACTACCTCCTCATCTCCCTCCTGTATATATTATTGGGGGTGGTGTACAGGCTGCCGGTAATTAAATGCATGTAGGAGGGAGGGACTCAGGTTGACCACTCGGTCGGTTGGTACCTTCTATCCGGTTCCAGTTATCTAGATAGTTACTTGCTGCTTGCTTGCTTACACATGCATACATAACTAGATACCTAGTTACCCAGTTAACTAGTTACTCCGTAACTAGGTGAGTAATCAGTAAAGCCACTAGGAAACTATGAAGGAAGTGTATGGTTCAGATCGGGCAGCCATGATAACCGGGGGTTGGTGATTTTTGCCCCTCAGGGCCGCCGGCAACCACTCTCCACTTTGGGGTTACTGGATCTTGTTTCCTGCAGTAGGGTCGCTTCTTTTGGCTTTGTGTGGCTGGTCATCATTTATTTATCTACATCATTGTGGGTTTGGGGTACGGTGTATTTTGTGTGTTGTGTGTTGATTGAGGAGATGTGAGACAGTACGGTGTGGTGTACCGTACGCTGGAATAATGTATGTGATAATGTGGTGGTTGGGGGGCTGCTGGTGGTGTATTATGAAACGGGAATGTTTCTGGCTGTAGTGCTCGGTAGGGAGATGCCGTGCGGCTATCGATTCCGTACTCCGTATTGTCTATGTATCTGGCAGGGTGCTTTGGCCTTGGGTCTAACCTTGGGATTGGGTAGGTATTGTTGTGATTATTGAATTGTTAATATGCATCTATCTAGAGTACAATAGATGATTACAGGCTTATGGCTGTCATTAAATGGGTGGTAGTAAGGTTGCTGGGCTATGGTATCCCATCCATTCATGCTTTCTTTTGTCTGTGGGGTTACTATGCCCTCCTCCAGGTGCAGTACAGGTTGCGCGCTGAGGGATATACCACTACAGTCCTCCGTATTACAATATTATTCTGAGATCTGAGGATCATTATCAGGATAAAGTTGACACGATCTGCAACCATCCACCCCTCTCCAGGCACGGCTGATTGGATCTCAGACCATGAGTCACACAGCCTGAGAGGATGGCAATAGCCTCACCTGACCACTCCGTAGTGATCGGACTTTTCCCACCAGAAACGACCGAAGGAATCCAATCCGCTCAGTAAGGTGCTTTATCAGGCATCGACCTTACGTAGACTACGCCGTACCTAGGCATCTACCTAGGTATCAGTGTTGGTCGAGCAACCGCAGGAATGTAGGCATGGAATGTTCCCGCTCCTGCCAAGCGGATTGCGATGATGTAGAGACTGACTCGGTTCTGTACCTGTCCTGTCCTGTCGCTGCATGTGTGGTGACCTACAGCCTGCCTGTGGTGTGTGGTGTGTGGTGTCATTGCGCTTATAGTTCAAAATGAGGCTGTCTGGTGGCATGGCCCGCCTTGACAGTTTAATCGGCATTGCCACTTCTGTACGGAGTACTGTCTATCCATCTGAGTATGTACCGACAGGGTATTAGATCCATGAGTATCTGCCTACTGTGTACTCCGTAGTGATGTCTTCCCTCTGACTGGCTATAAATAACAGCCTGATCCTATCCATTCCAACTTTGCCTCCTGCAATAAGCCAAGCCACAGACCGACTAGTCCAGGTTGATGTACCACTCCAAACACGTTTTTTGCCCTTTTTTCTTTTCATTTTTTCTTTCTAATTTAGCACGGGGGCGCACGGCCCACCCATTCGTTGAGCAGTTCGAGGACTTCCCACTAGTCAGGTAGTCCACGGTTGTATCGGGTATGGTTACACTGCACTGTACGGAGTACACTTCTCTTTACAAAGATACAAGGTACCGCCTGCTATTTTTTATCGTGGATGCTGGTTTATCGGTGTTGCTGCCTCCATTCTGTCTTATTACTGCCTCTAATACGGAATACTCCGTACAGAATAAGTACTAGCACAATAAGTGTCCTGCCACAAATGTATGGCATCACCCCTTTTCCCAGCCAATCACGGGAATGACGATACTGCCGGGGATTGATTGGGTCCATCCATCAGTTCGCGGGATGCATCACTTTAATCATGGGCCGTGGAAAGGAACGGAGGGATTAATAATGATAATAATAAATTTCAACGTCTAGACTTCCAAACTAGACTACTTCGGTGTCTTCAGTCCCCGGTGGATTCGACGAATTTTCCTGCTAGCCGCCAACCCAACGGTGAACGCTGAACCCCCTACCTAGTGTATCTCTACAGGCACACACACACTACGTAAGGTCACCCGTCGCAGTCACCAGTCCTAAACAGTTTGACCGGCCGAGCCCTTCTCCCGCCCAGGGGTCTGGTCCGCCTGGCCTGGCTGGGCTCCATCCGCAGGTCGTGCAGTCGATTATTGGATGGATTTGCAGCCAGTGCCTACTGAAGCATCTCCGCCATGCCACCCTCATCTGACACTTAATTACCATCTCGACGGTACCTGCTCGTATTATTGCACGGAGGTTGGGGATCCTGGGAAATGGAGTCATCCCTACTCCGTACTACTCCCTAGGCATCATCAGTATTCATCATCTAGTCCGGCGTGCCGTGCAAGATGCTATATTAAGGCCGATGGTTGATAAGTCAGCCGCTCAACCATGGACCCGGGCTTCTCTTTCCCTTCTGGCCGCGGGTTCTGGTGGGAATACACTGGGTCTGCGATGGAAGTAACCTGGCCGTTCAGCAGCGTTACGGTGGAGGCCTCTCGGTCGGGTCGGTCAAGTCTGAGTGGTTCCCCTCCCTCCAGGCTCTCTTTTCTCTCACCCTTTTTTTTTCTAACTGGCTTTCCTGTTTAATATTCTGTCTTATTAATTTGTTAATTCTTCAAATCATTATTTTTTTATTTTTTATTATTTTATTTTTCCCACCTGATCACTTTCCTGCTGCCGTTCCATCATCACCGGTTCATCATCTCCCTTTAGCAGGCTCTAAGGGAAATAGTAGGGAAAATTTTTTAAAACTCTAAACCTTCCAGCCCATGTATTACTTCCTCCGTGGGAAGCCGTCCTGCTTCATCCGGGTGCTCTGTTGCTGGTTGGGCCTGACGGTGGCCTCCTGTCATCACGATTCCATCACCCAATACGGGGGACCATTCAGCAAGATCGTTCTGGCGAATTCTTTGCTTCCATCGTGCTGGTTGCGATTCAAATGGGTACCTGTTCATCGTCATAAAGAACAGTTGCCGGGGGGCTTCCAGGCAGATCCAACGGTCATCATAATTAAAACAATTGTAATCAAAAAATAAAAATAAATAGATTATTCTTCTCTTGCTAAACCTGATACATTTCCTTGACACTTGACTTTCCTGGGTTCATTCCGGTGTGCTGCTCGAGGATCATAGAAGGGGGGTCTCAGGGTAAAGCCAATACATAAAAAACAAAGGAAAAGGACCCTCCACTGGGCGCCCTCGACCCCGAATGATCCATGGCCATACGCTGGTGGTACTGAATCCTGACGGGGCCCGGTTAGTCAGAAGTGAAGGACGTGAGCCGGGGATCGTCACTCGACTAGACTCGCTCTGACACCTCGGACCACTAAGCTGCAATCCCTCCCTTTCCTCTCGCTTTTCTCACTCGGCCTCTGGCTTTGGCTCCTGCTCGCCTTGCCTTTCGACTCTCGCTCTCTCTCTCCCTCCTCTTCTCTCTTCTCTTCCCCCATCCCCCCTCTCCTCTTCTCTCTCCTCTGTCCTTCTCCCCTCCACATCCGTTGTCATTCTCACGTCTTGCCCTTCAATCTTATCCCATCTCAATCCTCCATCTCACTTTCGCCTCCCTTATACTCAACGAGCTTTTCACTAAGTATCGTTGTCGCCGTGGATCGGGGCCATCCCACCAGACGCGAGAACTGGTTTTGCTTGATTTTTTTCCTCATTAAATAAATTGAAAAAAAAAGAACCCCAAAAGCAAAGAATTCAATCGTCTCTTCGGTGCCTCGCTTCACACTACCTCCTTTACCGCTTCCGCTATCGTTGACCGTTTCTACGCGTCTCCGGTGATTGCCGCAACCCGTCCTTTTCGCCTCCAACCTTCGAGTGCCTCGTGTTCGATCAATTGTCCACTCGCCCCGGAAAGGAAAAGAAGGATCATCAGACTCGTGCCCACAACAGGACCGCGCTATCCGGCAAGGAACACTCATCCGAGACATTAGCCGCGACCGCTTCTTCCGCTCCTTTCGACACCGTGTTGTGGAATTGTACCTCCATGTTATTCAACTAAGAGACCTTCTCTCGCCAAAAACAAGAGCTACGGCTCGTTGAGCAACCGCTCTTCTCCCCAGCTTCAGGGCGTGGCGAACGTGTAGACGGTTCGTATCTGTGTCTTCTTGGGTTTCTTTTTCGACTCCTTGCTGTGTGGGATCATTGTCCCATTGAAACCGATTTGCTGACTTGAGAATCTCTCTCTTACAGTCCCAGACCCTCGTCTGCCTTCCCGTCCTGAACTGGTTTTCTTTCTGTTTCTTTCTTAATCCATACCCCACCATTATGCCGTCCTTCTTCGCCCCTGGCCTCCAGGGCCTTCCTCCCACTCCCCCCCACATCTTGAGCGGTGGCAGGATGGAGCACGATCAATCCTACTACCTCCTCGGCCCCTCGGCCGCGTTTCCGCCTCGCTACCCCCAGAACGGCTGTGATTTCATCGAGCATTACTCCCAGTCGACCTGCTACACCAAGCCCATGAATTCGCAGTCCGGTCTGGGCGTCCGCAATGGCAGAGAAATGGCCGCCGCTCACTCCGCGCTCAACCAGCCCATGTTCAATCCCCTGGCATCCGCCAATGTTTTGCCTCCCATACGCAACAACGTTCAGTTGCCCCCGATGGAGAGCGCCGTGTTGCCCCAGTACCGACGACAAGACATGATGGTCCAGCCGGAGCCCCAGCGCAAGGAGGAAAAGGCTACTGGAGGTGTCGCCGCCCACTTGGATTATGAGATGGACCAGATGTCCGACTTTGTGGCTGAAATGGCCCAGGGAATGTATGCTTTGTACATCACCGAAATCAACCTAGCAGATATTGACTTCGCGCGAAGCGTCTACCCAGGAACGTCGGTCCCGCCCCAGTTTCGGAAATACGTCTACCAGATCTTGTCCTCGACTCGCCTGCCGAGCTCGACCATTCTCTTGGGTCTCTATTACCTGTCTAGTAGGATGCGGATGCTTTCGTCGGCCAAGGTGTTTCACTCGGGCAGTGGCCAGGTCTACCGGATGCTTACGGTGGCCCTCCTCTTGGGCAGCAAGTTCCTGGATGACAATACCTTCCAGAACAAATCTTGGGCGGAAGTGAGCAACATCCCGGTGGGCGAGCTGAACTCGATGGAGCTCGACTGGCTCTTTGCCTTCGAGTGGAAGATCCACGACCGGATTTACGACCAGCAGGATGGCTTTACGTCATGGCTTTCCCACTGGGACACCTGGCGTAACAAGACCGTGGCCCGGGCGCAGGAGTCCCGCCACGCGTTGGCTCCCATCGATACCAATGTTCCCCGGAACCACCGTGTGTCCAAGCCCCTGCTCTCACCCGAGGGACCGATCCCGCCGCAATACCAGCGTAGCGCCACTTACGAGACCTCGTGGTTGAACCCCGCGGCCTCGGAGTATTCGCCTCCCTCCGCACCTCATACGGGACCGAACACTCCGGATTACTACGCTGCTGGGCCATGGTACACACAGCCTCCCCCGCCCTACTCGCGCACCTGGGTGCCGCCCCAACAGTACATTCCTGCCCCTCGATCCCAGCCGCCATCCTACCATCACACCCCCGCATACGCGCTCCCGTTCGCGCAGAGTGTGTGGACGGGCCACGGGTCATCCTGTGGTTGCTTGTACTGTGCCAAGCATATGGAACACTACATGTGTGCCAACCCGTTTGGCTCGATGCAACCGATCGTTGCTGGCTAGTCAGGGGGCTAGCTCGGCTGCCCCTTTGCGTTGGCCCACTGAAAAACCGTTTTTTAACTTCTTTCTTCTCCGCTTCTAGATCTTTTATTTTTCTTACTGATGATACCGTGTTTTCTTCGTGTTTCTGCATGACTACCCGCTTTCTTTCGTCGGTTTCGGTTATGTCTGTTTTCTGAAAAGTACCATCGGTCGTCTTCTTTCCCCATTTCTTTTCCTTCTTTCTGGCCCGAAAAGCAAAAACCTACAAAAAAAGTGTCCGGCGAATGGGGGTCGCTTGCCTTGCATCTACCGCCTCGGGTTGCGCGTCCTTTCACGATGTGACACTATTTTCTGTCTCTCCTCTTCGATACGATCTGTTCCATCGGGTCGGATTTTACTCCAGTGATTCCTTCGGCCGAAGCTGTGGAGTAAGATGTCACGACAATTACGATTGTTTTCTTGCGTTCTCGCCTGTGCTTCGCCTGCGCCTTTTCCGCCTCTCTCTTTACCTGTTCGATCTTTCCTCATTTTCTCCGGATTTGGGCATTTTATCTGGCGACTGTTACTCATAGATTGTTTTCCTTGACTTTCGTCAAGTTGGTACATTGGTTTCTTTTCCCACACTCCACTTGAGTATTGTGGCGTTAATACCTCGTTCTGTTCGGTTTCTTTAATCTGTGCTGTTGCCTTTCGTTCTGCACTAATCTGTTCCGGTCGACAGATCTTTTCGTTTTCTTCCATGCGACCAAAGTCATGCCTCGGTGCCACATGCATCGAGTTGTTGTGGCTTCGTCGGAGGTGTGCTTTGGTTGTACATTACTTTTGTTTGTTCTTTTACCTTCCATGACCTTCATCTTGCATGTTTGTTTATCGCCCATCCCCCCATCGTTGGTGCGGCATTTGAAAAGTGATACTCCCCCCTTATGCCCATTTTATCTACTCGTTGTCTTGTCTATTCTCCTCCGTGTGATTTCTTCTCGCTCTTCATTCGATGAATGTAAGTTAGATCCCACTACTTTCATACCAACCACAAGAAACTGGGCCAAGACATTTGATCCCGAGAAGTCAGGGATGTTGCTACTTCTACTTGTGCTTTCATACCTACATTCAATTCCGGTAGTCTGGTTGCTAATCTGTCTTTGTAAAGCGAGGACTGATATTCCTTCCGTTGGACCTTTTCGGTATGGACCCCAATCCTTCGTTTTGTAAATGACTGTAGAGAACCGGGTCTTCACCGCCTGTTCCAATCCCGCCGAGCGGTTCTTCACATAGATTCGAGATACCAATATAGACCAACTCTCCTAGCTTTTTCCCATATCATACCATATCAAATCATAACGAATGGAAGAACCGATATCAAGATACTCATAAATTTGATCTTCTCTTTAAATCAAACATAGGGAGAGAGAGAGAGAGAAACCTTTGTTCAGTTCACCTAACCCATTCATCAGTTGTATTCCACCGAGCTCGTCTCTCTTGGGTAGTAGGTAGGTAGGTAGGTAGGTAACTGTAGGTCTCTGCGAGCTTGAAAAGATCTCTTCCTCTCTCTCTCTCTCTCTCTATCACGGTTCCGTACTCCCATTCAGTACAGTATTTTATTTTTATCTTGACATTGACATTCATTGGCATTGTTTCACAATGATGAAAGAACTCCTCTCGGATATTCTTTTCTATTGTCTATCTTTTTTTTCCTTTTTTTTTTTTTTTTGGAAGTACCAATCGAAATCTGGTGCCTTTCATCCCTGTTGATTCTGGGTGGATCTGTTATCGTGATAGAGATGGAGAATGGAAGATTAAATTCTAATTGTGACGTATTATGATATTAGATGATATGATGGGGATTTTATCTTCCTTTCTTTTACTAGGATAGGATGTGGGAATGATGGGGTTCGTTCGTTGTGGACTTGTGTTGTTTGTTGTATAGATACGGAGAGAGAAAGAGAGAAGAAAAAAAATTGGATAAGGAAGGGTGCCGGGTTGGCGGGGGGGGGGGGGGGGCGGTTCTATTGGTTATGTTTGGTATGTATATGTCGT